>NC_039360.1:26615064-26749318 GCF_003573695.1 Papaver somniferum | reverse complement strand
GGGTCACAATAGTAGGAAAGTATTTGAGAGAAGGAAAATAGATAGATGAGAAAGCATACATGATATGAGTGGATGCCTTTGAAGAACTACCTAGCATCTTCATGGTTCTTGTAATTTGTTGTGTTAAATTTTTGATTTTGTTAGTGCAAGTGTTGACATAAACACACTGTATATGGGACCTTCTTGATTTCGTGCCTCAATAAAGATTTTTATTATTTGAAGAGACGAAGAAGAATAAAGAACAGGCCTTTTGGTTACTCCATGCAACTACATATGGTTCCTCTTTTTTTAGATATATTTGTATATCATACATCTTGACTAGTCACTAGTCAAAGATTCGATTAGGATTGGTTGGATGCATGATTAGATCTAGACAAGTTGGACTCAAAGACAAAGCCTACGCACCTTATGATATGAGTTATTGATTAGATTGAAATCCAAGAGATTACTTAAGACACAATCTGGGATATATATGCATCCATCACGATAGAGTCACAGGTTTTGCATATTTCTTGGCTGTCAGCTAATCTGTTTGTCCTACGTATACTCATACTACTTACACGTCCTGTACAAAATCTTAAACTACCTACTCAGTCTTTTATTTATTATAATTTCAACATCAACCACCTCTAGTCACCACTATAGCCGGAGGTGATGCATGGCACTGTCAAATGAGTAGAATGACATCCAATTAATATTTTTGTTGGTTTTCCGTAGCCTCATTGTGTATTTTAATCAAAGGAAATTTAGGAGCCATATCCCGGTGGCCAGATAGTAGTATTTTCGTTGTGATTCTTACCGCTTCTTATTCAGAACTACTACGCCATGTTTATACTTTCAGTCTTTTTTAATTATTCGTACAGACTAATCATTTATAGTGGATGCTAAAAAATTGATAAAGCAATCAATAAATAAATGGAGAATTATCTTTCATTATCATTGAATTAATTATTTCACAAAAGCTCAATTCTTAATAGTTAATCCGCATGGGAATCTTACAGACCAAATCTATAAATCGACAAAAGCTTTGACGGGATCCACTCGCACTTTTATTATCACAGTATGTCACACGTTAGACTTCATTTTTACGAATTAAAACTAAATCGTAAAGGATTTGAAGCTAATATTTTGAAAATATGGTCCTCTTACAGAGTTCTAAATGCCTACCAAAAATGAGTTTATTCCGAGACGTATAACATCATCATCTACTACTTTGAAAATGAGCCGTTCAAAATCTGCGAATTTCTGGCCGTCGAAACTAAGACCGGTAGTTTGTGAGGTTTTATATTTCGGAATGTGCTCATTTTTGATAGGCATGTAGAACTCAGTAAGAGGAACATATCCTCAAAATATTAGTTTCAACTTCTTTACGGTTTGATTTTTATTCACAAAATCAAAAGATAGTGTGATAATAAAAGTGAGAAAAAAAATCCTTACCACATTAATTAAGTACGTGAAATCCTAAATGAAAAGACTAAATTACTAAGGAGTAAGGAACCTCATTCAGCCCCTACTAATAAATTAATACATTGCCTTCTATCAGCAGCATGTAAATGACTGCAAGAGTTTTAGGTTAATCTTCAGGGAACCAAGGCAGCTAGCTAGCTAGGCTGATCAGTTCATTAAATCAATGAATAATCCGTGCATCTCATTGCATTCATGTTTATGCAGCTGGAGCATAGTCATAACCACTATCATCATCATCACTATCATCCTTTTCCATAGACGCGGCAGGTACATAATCATAATTATTATCATCATCATCGCCATCTGAATCAACTAATGCTACTATTGATGCAGCTGGTGCATAATCATAATCGTTATCGCTATCATCATCGCTGTCTGCATTCCTTCTTAACTTTGTCATCAATATTGACATGTATGTCATAGGCGAAGTAAAACAACGGTTCAATTTCAATACAAGAAGGCTAAGATAGTGGGTGTGCTGTTTTGATTGAGTAGCGATGATTTGGAGTAACATATAGATAATGGTACTGCAGTTATATAGTACACTCTTATGGGTGGTATGTACTGTATATGTACTACAGTGTATGAATGTTTGCACAAGCTTACCATATGAGGCGTGTGTCGTTTTGTTTGAAGGATGTGTTGTGCACAATGGAAATCATGATTTGTCATGAAACGAGTACATGTAGACAGCTGATTTGGCAAATAAGCTAAAAAAACCTGGACAAGGGTCACGATTTGGCATCTGGGGAACACAGTATTAGGAAGATCGATAAAGAGTTGGTGATCTTTTGAGAGTGGAATAAAGCATAATGATGCTTGATTTGAATGGATGCCTTTAAAAAAGCATTTTCATGGTTCTTGTTAGTGAGTTTCAATTTGTTTGGATTAGACATGAGTGGGGACTTGATGATATCTGTATCGACATTCGTGATAGCGTTAGCTCTTTCTTCTAGATATGATACTAGTAGAATTCTACTAATAGATTCTGACCCTTAGAATTGAGTTTGGGGTTCCTAGCTGTGATTACATCCGGGTTTAACTTGAGCCTTCCAGATGTGATGAGGGGTCAAGCAGCAGCCACGGACTTGTTCCAAATGCCCTTTGGACCGGCATGTCATGAACCAGCTGGCTAGTCAGAGGTCGATATTTAGAAAATATCTCGTGGAAGATGGTAGAATGAAAGTTACTTGGCAAGATAGTTGCCAGTGACATAAGGTGGCAATACAACCGTAACCCTTTTCTTTTCTTTTTTCTTCTTTGTTTTGAAAATAAGTTCCATTTGATTAATAGCAAACAATAATTACATTGTGGTTAAATACATCAAGAAACCATTGAAGAAAAAAAAATATTATAAAACATACATGGCCGAATACTCCGACGCGAATAAGAGAAAGTACACAAAAGATCGATAAATTGCAAGTACGGGAGAACCAATTAATTGCAAGTACGGGAGAACCAATTAAATCGGTATAGGATGGTCTTCTAATCATAGACTGACCATTTGATAAGATGTCTTTCTTGGAAAGAGATGCTCCATTAGAATAAGAGGTTTTTTACTTCAGTAGTGCTGACCGGAGATCTTCATGTTTTGGTGATTGGAGCTTGCCGACGGAAAACCTTATGGAAAACGCATAAACAAACACCATATAGGTGCAGACAAACCGCCAGAAAATAAGAGAAGGTTTCTCCGAAAAACGGAAAAATCAAAAGAACAACTCAAACCCTGAATACTAATAACTGAAGAGAAACACTAAACCATAAATACTACTACTTCCCATATCCACTCCACAATGAGCATATCTGAGCAGAAAACTATCGCCGGAAAAGTTGTCTTTTTCGACTGTTCCAGAGAGGAAGAAGGAAAGAGATATTGTATTTACCTTCTCTTTCCTACCAAATCATCTCACTACCATGTTTACTTTCAAAATATTTTCTTTTTGGTATTTGAAGTTTTCCTTGCATGAAAAGAGATTGTTTGCTTACACAAAAGAAAGTCACTTTTCGTAGTGTTACCATATTTGAAGTCCATGGGCAAGCTGGCTTGCAAGGTCGGAATTGTCCAATGCGGCTCTTAAACAACTCATATAATGTGGGACTAATCCTAACAGATTTTACTTGTATTATGACCAGGTCCAATGGTATTTGGGTATGAGAACTTAAGTTAAAAAATTAAAAGTTAACCTGGAAATCAATTTCAACCTCACTTTTAAAAAGTGAAAAACTTGATTTTATTTTTGATTTTTGAGAATCACTTCTGCTTCTAGAAATGAAAACTGTTTCTAGTTCCCAAATCATTTCTGCTTCTGGAATGAAAACTAATTCCCAAATGAACTGTTTGATAAACCAATTTGGCTACCATATGTTTGTCAGTGTTGGTAGATTCCAAAGTCATGGGATTACTTCTTCCTCATCAACCTCTTAATACCAATTTTATATATTAATGAAAGAGCTTCAAATTATGTCAATCGTGTTTTTAATTCATACTTAGAATAGCCTTGCAGCCGTTGACCGCAACAAATAACAGATTAATATGGATCTTTCATTAAGATTCGTCATGACTCATGATAGAAATGGTTTTGTAATGCATCGTCAAATTATATGCTGAATTAAATATTCAAGTCCTTTATAAAACTTAGGTCATACTATATAGTATTAAATATATGTAATCAAATGATTAAAAACCATACGGCATTGCGACAAGGAGAAAAAACGAGGTCAATAAAAAAGGCGGCGGTCGTGCAGTCAATCTTGCACAAGGCCTTCAGGATCATCAGCTTGATATGACTCCAATTAATTAATTAAAATCATGCAGCTGGAGCATAATCGTAGCCACCATCGTCACCATCATCACCCTCGTCCATTGATACAACGACAGTAACACTGCCCTCCATGGATGCTGCTGGTACATAATCATACCCACGGTCATTATCATCATCGTCACCGTGTCTCTTGCTCTTGTTGTTGTCGTACCTTCTCGTAGGTGATGGAATAACGCCTGACATTTTTCTGATGATGAAATCTGATTAGTTACGTACATATATATTAATCAGTTCGAGTGATATGTTATATTATTGGAAGTGTAATGTGCAGACGAGAGAGAATGTTTAGGTTTGTGTGTGTATTTATAAACCGAGAATTTAAGGAGCCAAGATTTGAATGCGACGTTATACCTCGATTTGATTATCGTGACATTATGTGATCATTTTACTTTTTTGTTTGCGTCTTAGTGTGTGAGACTGCTCAATGATCACTTTGCGGGAGAGTGTTAAGGAATGTGTTTGAGACTGGAAGTTGTGTGTAGAACACAGGGTGGCTGAATATGTGGCACCAAAAGGTTGTAGGACGTGGAAATGAAAGTGAGTTTAGGCTAGCTTATGACACAATATTACACGTGATGTTGTGTGGAAGGGTAAAAGCATTTAGGATGATGCATTTTTACACGTGATGATAATGTGAAGAGGGTAAAAGCATTTGGTTTGTTGGCTATCTTTGAATAAGATGCTTGTTTATCCATGTCTCCCTACTGACTGAAAGAAAAGCATCAGTCGATCGTCACTCGTCCAATTAGTGCTTTGAGTTATCAGAAATGATCAGCCAACCAACCTAGGATGATGTTGAATTCTCAATAGGATGGTACGTCCTTTTCTTATTAATCTCAAATTATTTGTATAGGTTATTGTTAAAGTCCGCGGGCATCCAACTCAAAATCAATTGGCGATGAGTGGAGTGACCCTTCCATATTATATTTTTAATTCATTATGCGGAAACTAGTGATGTGGGATTATTGTCCTCTCACACCCTCCCTCACGTGTAAGGTCAGTCATTCGGCCTAACACGTGGACCTACGCACGTGTGGGTCATGGGTGTGTAGGTGACATTCGGTCACGGTCCACCCCACGTACAGGCCATACGAGTGACCAGTCATTCGGTCACGGGTGTACATGTGCCCACTCGGGTCACAACGGCCAAAATCGGGCCTACACCTCGCGTACGGGCCTGGCTCTGATACCATGTTAAAGTCTGCGGGCATCCAACTCAAAACCAATTGGCGATGAGTGGAGCGACCCTTCCATATTATATTTTAAGTTCATTATGCGGAAACTAGTGATGTGAGACTATTGTCCTTTCACCGTTATAGTAGTCGGCATTGCCTTGACTCTCAAGGAATTCTTTTCCTAGAATAACTCTGTTTACATAGATATCAAATTCCTAACTATAAAAAGATATATTCTCCTAATACCTTCCTTCAAGATGGAGCATGTAGATCAAGAATGCCCATCTTGGACAAGAGAGAGTTAAATTGGGCTTTCCCCAAAGCTTTTGTGAAAATATCTGCTAATTGCACCGTTGTAGGAGTGTATGACGGTGATATGATCTAACTTGTTATTGCATCTCTGACAAGATGACAATCCACTTCAATATGTTTTGTTCTTTCGTGAAACTCTGGATTTTGTGCAATGTATAATGCTGACTGACTATCACAATATAGATTCATTCCTTGAGTATGATGAACCCCCAAATCACCAAGTAATTGTTTTAACCATTTTAACTCACATGTCACAGCTGCCATCGATCTATATTCTACTTCTGAAGACGAACGAGAGACTATATGCTGCTTTTTAGTTTTCCAAGACACGGGTGAGAAACCAAGAAGGACAAACCAACTAGTTAATGAACGCCTTGTCAATGGAAAACTTGCCCAATCTGAATCTCACCATCCTTTCAAATGAAGAGAATTATCAGAACGTAAAAGTATACCTTGGCCAGGATTTTTCTTCAAATATCTAACTACACGGAGTGCTGCTTCCCAATGTTCTACTTTGGGTTGTTGCATAAATTATGACAATATATCCACAGAATATGCAAGATATGGTCTCGTCACTGATAAGCATATCAAACGACCCATTAATAGTGTATATTTATCTACATCCTCTAGTAATTTTCCTTTTGCTAAAGCTAGACGATGATTTGTTTCAAGTGGAAATTCTGCAGGTTTTTCTCCCAATAATCCAGCCTCCATGATAATGTAAAGAGCAAACTTCCTCTGGCATATGTAAAATCCTAGTCTACTCCGTGCCAATTCTAATCTAAGAAAATATTTCAACTTTCCAAGATCTTTCATTCTGAAACAGTGACCCAAGTATGTCTGAAAATTATGAAGTTCAAGCAAATCATTTCATGCTACAATTAAATCATTAACATAAACCAATACGTTAAGTTGCATATTCCCTTTTGTGATTGTAAAAAGTGAAGAATCTGATTATGACTGTGTAAATCAATAATTCTTCAAAGCTGTCGATAACTTTGCAAACCAACATCGAGGTGCCTGCTTCAAGCCGTACAACGATTTCTTCATTCTACATATCATATTAGGATTTCCCTTAGCAAACCCTGGAGGTATCTTCATGTACACTTCTTCTTCTAAATCACCATGAAGAAATGCATTATGTACATCCGTTTGATGCACTTCCCAGTTCTTAACAGCTGCAACTGCCAGAAAAGTTCGTACTGTCGTCATCTTTGCCAAAAGAGCAAACGTCTCATTATAATCTAAACCCTCAACTCGATGATTACCAAAGATTACCAACCTTGATTTCAAGCATACCAGATTTCCACTTTCATCTCTCTTTTCTGTATAGATCCATTTACTTCCTAATGCTTTCTTTCCAGGTGGCAACTCCACTAATTCCCATGTTCCTTGTTCTTCCAAGGCTCGGATTTATCAATCCATAGATATTCGCCAACTTGGATGTTTCATAGATTCTTTAAATATCTTTGTCTCATTTGCTGCATTAACTGCCGCAAGATATTTTTTATGCACATCGGAAAAACGATCACAACTAACATACTATGTTAAAGGATAAGGTGTACCTGAGGTAGATGATTATGCAGATTGAGGAGAAGATGGACTATTTTCTCGAACTGTACACGTCACAAAACCTCTGAGTCTACTCGAAGGAATTTTCTTATCCCTTACCCATCTAATTGATATGTTATCTTCCACTGTCTCTGTTGGTGTACTACATTCACTGTCACCACTAGAATCTGATATGATCTCTCCTTATTTCTCCTGTATCTGTTCTTTTCTAATTTCCTCTATTCTTTCTATTGGTCGTGAAGAGCTGTCCTGTATATATCTTCACCACTTTCTGGAAGTTCAGTTACACTTCTAGGTAACTGTAACTCCTCCATATCCTCATCATCACTCCAACATGCTTCGTTACTTGTTGTTGGATTATTGGAAAGTTGTTCATCTTTTATCTCAATATATTGGAATTGCAGTTCATAAAAACCTACATCTATGGACACTAAGAATTGGTGTGTGTCCAAATCATACACTTGCCATGCTTTTTTACCAAATGGATATCCAAGAAACACACATCTTCTTCCCATACTAGCAAATTTGTCACCTTTGCTATTTTGATTATGCACATAACACAAGCATCCAAACACAAGCAACTGATCATATGGAGGTAATTTTCCAAACATAATCTCATATGGTGTCTTATTCCCAAATAAAGGTGTCGGTGTTCTATTAATCAAGTACACCGCAGTTAATGCACACTATCCCCAAAATTTTATTGGCAAGTTAGCTTGAAATCTTAATGCTCTCGCCACATTCATAATATGTTGATGTTTTCTCCCAACTCTTCCATTTTGTTGAGGTGTACCAACACAAGATGTCTCAAATATTATACTATTAGACTTAAAGTACTCACGCAAAGAATTAAATTCCGTTTCATTATCACTTCTAACACATTTTATTTCATTATCAAATTGACGTTTAATAAGTGCAATAAAGTTAAGAAACATTGATTCAACTTCTGTTTTAGTTTTCATCAAATAAATCCAAACACCTCCTGAAAAATCAAGTTCTACTATTGTCAAGACCTCCACAAGACGAAGGTGTCTTGTGAGGCCCACATAAATCCAAATGAACCAATTCAAATAAATTACCAGCTTTATTCCGACTTAAAAGGAAAACTACTCCTACGATGTTTTGCTCGTGGACATATATCACAGGCTTTATTGTTGTTCCTAAAATGACCACTCAGAACTGGTATTTTCTGCAAAACACTTTCTCCGAAGGATGTCCCATTCGTTGATGCCACAGCTCGTATGAGTCCCTACTAACTGCTAACACTTTAACTGGAGGAACACCACGGAAAAAATATAGTCCATCTTGTATCTCACCCACTCCAATCACCTTCCTCGTCCATTGGTACTGTACAACAAATAATTTGTTAGTAAACTGCACAACACAAAGAGACTCATCAATCATCTAAATAACTGAGATCAGGTTACAATTTAACTGAGGCATATAAAGGACATTATCAAGCCTTAAACCACCAGGAGAAAAATGGTTCCAATTTTATCAAAGTTTATTGTCTTTCCATCTGGTAGACCAACTGAATAATTTCTAATTGTCTTCACTCCTATCATATCATCTAAATTACATGTGACGTGGTTTGTTGCCCTTGTATCCACAATCCAGGAGTCACGATTCTTTTTACCTTGTAATTGTATTTTCGATCTGTTTGAATTCAAAAATTAAAGTACTTGTTGAAGTTGAGTTGCTTTCACTCCAACTAATCCAGCTCCATCTGCATGTCCTACACTTGTATTTGACTGCTCACTGGCTGACATGCAGCTGCTGGTGCATAATCATAATCGTCATCGCCGTCTGCATTCCTTCTTAACTTTGTCATCAACATTGACATCGATTCCATAGGTGCGAAGTAAAACAACGGTTTAATTTCGATCCAATAAAGCTAAGATAGTGTGTGTACTGTTTTGATCGAGTAGTGATGATTTTGAGTAACATATAGATAATGGTATTGCAGTTATATAGTACACTCTTATGGATGGTATGTACTGGATATATACCACAGTCGTGAATGTTAGCACAAGCTTACCATACGAGGCGTGGGCCGTTTGGTTTGAAGGATCTGTTGTGCACAATGGAAACCATATGTGTCATCAAACGGAGTACATGTAGACAGATGATTTGGCAAATAAGCCAAAAAACCTGGACAAGTGTCACGTTTTGGCATTTGGTGGAACACAGTATTACCAAAATCGATAAAGAGTTTGTTATCTTTTTAGAGTGAAAAAAGCATAGTGATGCTTGATTTGAATGGATGCGTTTAGAAAGAATTTTCATGGTTCTTGTTAGTTGTTAGTGAGTTTAAATTTTTTAAGACACACTTTCGACATTAGTAGGGACTTGATATTTGCATCGACATCGAGGTTCAAGCAGCATCCAGGCATGGACTTGTTCTAAATGCTATTTCGACCGGCATGGCATGAACCATCTGGAGATTCGAAATTCAATATTATCTCGTGGAAATTGGCAGAACTAAAGTTACTTGCAAATGACCTCAGGTGATAGAAAATACTGTTGGGCTGGTCACTCCTTATGGCCCAACAGTCATGTGTCCCTTGCCAAATAATGGGAGCTAAATAAAGGAGGTTAAGTTAGGAAAAGGAAATTGATTTAGTATGTATAAACAAGAAATTGATTTGGAGTTGTTAGATTGCTCGGTTGAAACCACTATCGTCGGTATGTCAAGTTAGTTTTCAATTTTAGTTTCCAAAAAGCATTCTTGATTTAGTATGCTAAAGATAGTTTCAGACTAGATTAAATCCAAAAAGTAGAATCGAATTTATCCTTGAAGGATGAAGTTTGAAGACTAAAAGAAGACATCAACAAGGACTTCATCAACAAAGGTATGTGGTAATTGATTTCATTTGGATTCTTATTCAATTCTACCTCTCTAATCTATCCAAAAAATGCTCACTGTATGGAACAATACCTATGACGGTATATGTACATTTTTGTATACATACTCGAGGTAATTTGAACCACGACTTTTGTGACAATAACCTTTTCCCCTAGAAAGGTTGTTATTTTATATTGGATGAGTTTATGAATCTGACGAGCCAAGAATCGAGTTATAACGATGAAGTTATGAGTGATTTATTAAAGTAACAGTTATAAGTGTTGTTGTAACTGTTATAGTTCATTAGTAAGAACCAATCCATGGACTGCTTGTAACGATTCACGGACTTGGGCCCAATTACGTGATTAGAAGTCTTTCTTAGTCAAGTTGGTGATGTTTCCTTATCTAGGCAAGATAGCTATTAATCCAAACATATTTGATTACGATATTAAAGAGTTTGTGATAATTTTTAATTCCTGCCTAAGTCAAAATGTGATTTATTCACATAAATACAATATTTACTAATTAATTATTTATTTAATTATTTTGGCAAGAGTTGTAACTTAGGAAAGACTCCCAAAATTAAGAGAGTCTTGAAAAAGGAAAATAGCTTTGCTTAGCTTTCAAGCTACCTTGTTGACTATAAATAAAGGGTTCGTGAGTGCTACACGTTTTCATTCCCTTTGGAAAATTGGTGTATGCTTCATAAGGTTGTTTTTCATTTCTTATGTTCTTCGTGAACAAGAATTTTGTTTTAGGGATCACAAAGCTAAGTTGGATTTAATCTTCGTGATTGATTATACAACTTGTAATCTAGGTTTTTCACCTCTTGTATATTCTAAGATTTTCTCTTCTGATATAAAACCATTCAAGAGTTGTTGATCATAAACCCTAGGTTTTGATAGATTTCAGTTTCTGATCGTATACCAACAATTGTTAGTCGAAATCGGAAGCTAGAAAGGAAACTTCGATTAAGGTATCTCGTAAAAATCCTTAAGATATTTTAACCAAGATATCTCTAGATTTATTTTTTAGTTTTTCTTGTTGTATAATCATTAGGTTTCTTTTCCCATTTTTGAAGAGTATAATAATCCATAATCTACAAGTTTGTTTTGATATTACTTTTACCTAGTAATTGTTTTTCTCAAAACAAACACAATATTTCCAAAACCTTGATTCACATATATAAAGGGAAATCGATGCGGTGTCTTGTGAAAACAAAATATCGAAAAATATCAATCGTGTTGGTGCGTCTTCTAAAGAAAACTAACGTTCTGCTAGAAGATTTTTGAGAAGAATTCTTAAAGAGCTTACAGAAGTTATAAAAGTGATTGAATACAGCTGAATCATGTATTACATATAGTCTTAATAGGTAGTAGGAAATTGGTGTAACAACTTTTAATCAGTGTGTGTTTATTTTGGACTAGGTCCCGGGGTTTTTCTGCATTTGCGATTTCCTCGTTAACAAAATTCCTGGTGTCTTTGTTATTACATTAAGCCACGGTTTGCAAAGTTAATTTGCATTCCTTAAATCATAAATGTATTAGTTCATGAGTATTAGAATCATGCATAAGAGATTTTAGAATTTAACCACTGAGTTCGCAAACTAGATACGCGAGCAGCAGCTCCGGACCTTGGCCTAGTCAAGTCGTTCGCCAACCCGGTTCATGAACAACTTTTCCGGACCCAACTCAGGTAAACCCGTTTACATACTAAGTACGCAAACAAAAGTTACGGACCTTCTCAGGAAAATCCGTTCGCATACTAGGTAAGCAAACAAGAGTTCCGGACCTGAATTATCACAATACAGTCGCATACTAGGTATGCATACCGTGTTGCATCCTGACATGTGCAATTATTTTAAACTCTCATTTCAATAACTGAGACATAGCTAAGAAGACCAGAAATCAAGTATATAGTTTTGATCAACTAAAATTGACAAACAAAGCTTGAGATAGCAACGCTTGCGAGTTCGGCCGAGCAGTGCTCTAACAAATGCTGACTAAGATATAGTCGTCTGGGTCATAATGTTATATACATGTCGACCATGAGAAGTTTTGCGAACAGGAAATGGTCATATCCATCAACATTTAGTCGGCACTCTATATGTATAAAGAGTGATAACTTATGTATAGTCGTCTAGGTCGTAATGTTATACACATGTCGATTATGAGAAGTTTTGCACACAGGAAATGGTCACATCCTTCAACATTTAGTCCGCACAGATATGTATAAAAGAATGTTGGATAATATGTAGTTATCTAGGTTGTTTTTTTGTTAACATGCCGACGCTGGTAAACAGACAATTTCTGGTGCCAGGGTCGTAATTATATCAAATAATAAGGTTCACCCTGGTATAGTCGTCACTTTGTAAGTATTGAAACACTGGAGACTAAGTTGTTAAAGCATAACATGACTAAGCTAATCATTAATTCAATAACTATCAATCCAACATTTATCCAAACAAAAAAATATAAAAAATTAAAGAACTAAACGTAAGACTCCTTAGCGTTATCCCTAGCCTTTAGTTGAACTATCAAAAACTCCTCAGTGTTACCCCGGATCTTTGATGAAACTGTTGGTAGGATGGTCAAGGACTAGATTAGGAAATATAGTTGGTTAAGGAAACCAAGTACTTGTGTCCTAAGTATAGAAGCTTAAGAGGTTTGTCTTTTAGAGATAAGTTAGGAAACCCTATACTTGTAGGAAAGTTTTTTTCCTTGTTAAGGAATGTGTCCACTCCTATTGATGTGTATAAATATCCGTAGAGAGAACTAGAGAAAACACACCAGAACTAGTAAGAGTTCTCTTCTTCTCTGCTTGAGATTTGTATATTCCAACCTATACGGTGATATATAAAATTGCTATTCCTTCCCGAGGATTCAACCTCGTTAAATACTTGTTCTTCTTGTGTGTGTGATTATGTTCTTGGCGATATTGAGATACCTCGTAGTAGTGCAAACCTAAACGCTTCTGCATGCTTTGGTGCAACATTTGGTATCAGAGCAAGGAGATGCTCTTGGATACGGGTACTCGAATTGCAGTTGAAGTGAAGGTGTTTTTTTTGTTCTGAAGATTGCTTGAGGTAATACAAATCTCAAAGGTTCGGTTTTTTATCTATATTTGGTTGTTTGTGAACAATGGTTGACGAGGACGAAGATCCGAAAAATCCTTTTGGAGAATATTCAGATTCCACAAATAAAGATAAAGAAACAAAAGAAGAAATACTTCATTCACATAGATCACAACTCAAGGTAGAAAAGTTTTCATAAACCAATAACTTTGGTTTATGGAGAACGGACGTAATGGATGCTCTTGTTCATCTTGACCTAGAAGAAGCTCTAGAAGGTCAGCCAGTGGAGATGTCTGAAAAGCAGTGGAACAAGATGAATAAATTATGTCTTGCTTCGGTACGAGGGTGTTTAGCAAATACAGTAAGAGTTAATTATCAGCACGAGACTTCAGCTAAGGATCTCTGGGAAAAGCTAGAGAAGGAATACCTTGTGAAGAACGTGGCCAATAGGATACATCTTAAAAGGAATTTGTATCGCTCTAACATGAAGAGAGGTGCAACCCTAACCGAGCACCTAGATTCATATAATAAACTTCTTGCTGAGTTGGTTAACTACGATGAGATAATCGACGAAGAGGAACAAGCTTTGTGTCTGATAAACTCTCTTCCTGAAAAGTATGAACCCTGATTAAAGCATTAATGCACGAAAATGATAAGATAACATACGCTGAGGTCACTACAGCATTGCGTAGTGAGGATTTCAGGAAGATGGACCGTGAAGACCTTACAAGTTAAGCTAATAATGATGTGCTTCTTGCAAGAGGTCGTTCAACAGACAAGAGAAGGAAGACTGGTGGTTATGGTAAAGGTAGAGGACGTTCTAAGAGTAGAATGCGACTGCGGAAAGATGAGCGTGCTTGGTGCCATGACTTTGGTCATTGGGCTAAGGATTGTACCAAGCGTAAGGCGAGATAAGGAGATAACGGTAATACCAAGGTGAACATTTCTAAAGGTAATGAAGAATCAGATGATTCTTCTGATTTCTCGCTAACTGTGACACCTTCAGCTTGTCCTATTACAGATGGTACATGGGTATTAGATACTGGAGCAACATATCATATATGTCCATATCGGGACTGGTTCTCAAGTTTTGAAAAGCTTGATGGAGAAGTACGTATGGGAAACAATCATACCTGCAGGGTTATTGGGATTGGTAGTGTTCGTATCAAGATGCATGATGGTATGGTTAGAGAGCTGAAGGAGGTAAGATTTGTACCTTCCATAAAGAAGAATCTGATTTCACTCGGAACTTTAGAAGCTAAGGGCTATAAGATAGTCGTTGAAAATGGTATTCTAAAGGTAATATATGGATCTATGGTAATCATGAAGGGCACACGTCATCATAACTTTTATTATTTGATTGGGAGTATAACAACAATGGATGTGTCTATTTCTGAACAAATCGAGAGAGCAACTACCTAGAAGACAAATCTATGACACATGAGACTTTCACATCCAGGTGAGAAGTCGTTGCATAGGTTGATTCAACAAGACTTTTTGAAAGGTGCCATGGCCTGCAAGTTAGCATTTTGTGAACATTGTATTAAGGGAAAGAAAACAAGAAAAATCTTTGGCACAACTATCCACATACTAGTGGATCTCTTGACTATGTTCACTCAGATGTTTGGGGTCCTTCCAAGAATGCATCATTGGGAGGGAAACATTGGTTTGTGCCGTTCACTGATGACTATTCTAGGCACGTAAGGGTGTACACCATGAGGCATAAGGATGAAGTCCTAGAAGTCTTTGTGAGGTGGAAAAAGGCAACTGAGACTCAAACTGGAAGAAAGATCAAAGTACTACGTTCGGACAATGGTGGAGAGTACAAGAGTGATACGTTCTTGCAAGTATGTCAGGATGAGGGGATAAAGAGCCACTTAACAGTTAAGAAGACACCGCAACAGAGTGGGGTAGTTGAACGCATGAATCGTACTTTGCTGGATAAGGTACGATGTATGTTATCTAATACTGGAATAGGTAAGGCGTTTTGGGCTGAGGCAGTTACGTATGCGTGCTTCCTCATTAATAGGTTTCCATCAACTGCATTAGAAGGTAAAACTCCTATGGAGAAGTGGTTTGGTAAACCAGCTTATGATTATGACTCAACCCATATCTTTGGTTGTCCTGCGTGGTATCATGTTAGTGAAAACAAGCTTGATAGCCGTGCCGTAAAAGGAATATTTGTGGGTATGAAGAGTGGAGTAAAAGGGTTCAATATTTGGAATCCAGTTGAGAAGAAGATAGTCATGAGTAGATATGTCACATTTGATGAGATGTCTATGGTATAGTCTTGGAGTTCTCAGCAGTTGGAGGACAGAAGCACCAGTACTAGTGAGCCTTTGCAGCAGGTGGAGATTGATGCAACTCCACCAATTCCAGTTAAGTCTGTATCTGTTCAGAATACTTCTGAAGACATTGGGTCTGCAAGAGAGGTAACCACTGAAGTTCCAAATGATAGTGACACTGTTGAGGAAGAGGAACAAGAGTCAGTAGAAGATACAAAATCTACGGTCATGGAGACCATAGCAACCAGCAAACCGAGAAGATCAACCAGGAAGCCTGGTTGTATGAATGATTACATTTCTTATGCATTACCAGTTGTTGAATATGGTACTCCTACTTCCTATTTATAAGCTGTACGCAATGTAGAGTGTAAAGAATGGGAAGGTGCAATGCAAGACGAGATGGAGTCTCTTTACAAGAATGGCACATGGATTCTTATGAAGCTTCCGAACGGTAAGAAGGCCATAGGGTGCAAGTGGGTATATGCTAAGAAAGAAGGATATTCGGTGAATCAAGTACCCTACAAAGCAAGGTTAGTTTCAAAAGGTTATGCCCAAAGAGAGGGATTGACTACAATGAGGTGTTCTCTCTGGTGGTAAAACAATCATCAATCCGTATTTTGTTGGCCTTGGTAGTACAATATGATTTAGACCTAGTTCAGCTAGATGTTAAGACGGCGTTCTTACATGGTGATCTAGAAGAGGAGATCTATATGACTCAGCCGAGTGGGTTCAAGTTTGCTGGAAAAAAAGATTGTGTATGTAAACTGAAAGAGATCGTTGTACGGGCTGAAGCAGTCTCCAAGAAAATGTTACAAGCGATTTGATCAGTTTATGATTGGCCAGACATACACAAGAAGTCACTATGACTATTGTGTATACTTCAAGAAGCTACGTGATGGATCTTTCATATATTTTCTATTGTATGTCGATGATATGCTGATTGCATCAAATAACAAGAAAGACATCGATAATTTGAAGTGAAAGTTGTCATCTGAGTTTGAGATGAAAGATCTGGGAGAGGCTAAGAAGATTCTTGGTATGGAGATTCAACGTGACAGAGAGAAGGGTAAGGTTTGTTTGTCTCAGAAGGCATATTTGAAGAAAGTGTTACAGAAGTTTGATGTCTACGAAGGAACCAAATCTGTAAGTACTGCCCTTGCTACTCATTTTAAGTTGAATGCTCGTATGTCTCCCACTACTGAAGAAGAGCGAAAGTATATGGCCCAAGTCACATATGCTGAGGCTGTTGGTAGCTTGATGTATACGATGGTATGTACAAGGCCGGACATTTCACATGTAGTTAGTGTGGTCAGCCGTTATATGCATTGTCCTGGTAAGGGACATTGGCATGCTGTGAAATGGATTTTGAGGTATCTTTATGGTACATTTGATGTTGGGTTGGAGTTTATAATGGATAGAAGTAACAATCAGTTGTGTGTTGGGTGTGTGGATTCTGATTATGCTGGTGATTTGGACAAGAGACGTTCAACTATAGAGTATGTATTTACTGTAGCAGGGGCACTAGTGTAAAAGGAAAAGAACTACCTAAACTAGCCTGCAAGTGCACAGGGAAGTTGAAGCAAGAAAGAGTAAATAAGGGTTTGTCCACAGGGACTTGGAGGATTTGCTAAAGTTTTCTTTGGGGAATTTCTAAGGTTATCTGAGTTCAAAGGAAGATACTAAGGCTTTTGATTCCACTACTTGACCCTAGGCTAAGGAAATTATGATGCAATGTATGTCTTGTTCTTTCATGAAAGACTACAATGAAGAATAGAGTAACTAACCTAGCTAAATTACCCCTAGCATCAGCTGTCTTTCAACAGCACAACTGATCACAAGTATTTAGCTCAACTAGTTAACTGAGCTTAAGGCAGTCTCTCTAATGGATTAAATTCTTACAAACTGACTTAGCTGCACTCCTAGCATCAGCTGTCTTCTAACAGCACAGCTGATCACAAGTGAGATAACCCAAGTGGCAATTCATCAATCCTAAGGCAGTTAAATCATTCCAAGACAATACATGTACTCTTACTATCCTAGCATATGATCAAGAGCTTCCTCTAAGCCCTAGCAAATGAATTAGAACATGGACATGGTTGTAATCATGATATTAACAGATATAAACATGCTCCACATTATAACAGTACACAATTTCATTTTCAAACTCACTGGATATGTAACTGATATGTGAAGTAGAATTGAAACTTAAACATGTGTTCACTGGCTAGCCCAGAGATGATTACAACACACCCACACATCATATTTATACCCAATTTATAATTTTAGGGTTTATACCAAAAAAAATCCCCAATTTGAAAACAGTGAAATTAGGTTTTTCAAATTACCTAATTTGATGGGGTAATCAAGTGGACCCACTCCTTCTCTGCTTCTTCTGCTCCCTATTCTGCTCCATTTGACGCCCTAAATCGAAGTGTTGTATCAAACCCACACCTAGGTCAGTGAGATGAGTGTGGGTTAGGTATAACAGCTAGATTTAGGGAGATGGGATGTTGGGGGAAGTGTGGAGGTGATGTTTAGGGTGGTAGGGTGATGATGGTGTTCGTTGTGGTGATTGAGGCAGTGGAGTTGGCGGAGTTGGTGGTGAAGGTGATGGTGGTTCTCTGTGACGGGGTGGAGGAGAAGATGGGTTCGATGGAGAAAGGGGAAGGGTGCGTTTGGTTTGATGGGATATAGGGTTAGGTGTTATAGTGTGTGTCGGGATCAGCAAGGTTTGATGTATCGCAAAGCAAAACCGTGGGATGATAACTTCTGAAACGGATCTAACGGAGAAATTGAGACAGATCATGAGCGACCGTTGGATGCAAAAATACAACGAAACTGACGGCTCAAGATGGAGTTAGGTGCTGTAGTGTAAGGCGGAGATATCAAACTTCGATGCACAGCAAGGGAGCGACCGTCGGATGCTTCTGAGAACTGATCTTACGGCTGAAGACGCAAGCGGGTATGGATTTGGGTTTTAGGCTTTTGGGTATAGAATATGGGTTTGGCAAATGAGTTTGGGCTTGGAAAACCTTGAGCCCACTTCTTCTTTAAGAACAACTTTCTTCTTCAAGCCCATTTCTATCCTTTTTTTGGTCTTCCGCACATCACTCTTCGCGGTTTCCTTGCGTAATTCCTCCTGGCTTTTCACTACTTTTCTGCTCTTTTTGCTCCGCAACTCATCCAATCTTTATTTATTACCTAAAAATGCAAAATTAAGTAAGAAAAATATTTATTCTTGAAAACAATGAAAATACAGAATATGGGATAAAATGTAGAATTAATGCACAAAAGATGAGTTAAATGCCAAGAAAAATATATAGAAATATGCACTTTTTAGCACTCATCAGGCACCAGTAAGTTGGAGATAAATCTTGCAGTCTACTGTGGCGCTTTCAACTACGGAGGCGGAGTATATGGAAGTGACTGAGGCATTTAAGGAGGTTATATGGTTACAAGGTTTGTTAGATGACTTAGGAGTTGTGCAAGACCAACTGCCCGTGCATTGTGATAGTCTAAGTGCAATTTATTTGGCTAAGAATCAAGTGCATCATGCTAGAACCAAACATATAGACGTACGGTTTCATTTTTTGAGAGAAATTCTTGAATATGAAGACATTGCACTTGTGAAGATCGATACCAAAGACAATCCAGCTGATATGTTGACTAAAGTAGTATCTGGGATCAAATTTCGACATTGTTTGAAATTGATCCACATCCTTCCGATTTGGTGAAAGACCCTTTTGGGGTAAAGGTCCTTAGGAACCTGGTGGAGGTCTTCTATCAAGGCCATTTAAGAGAACTACGGTCGGGTTTGATTTGTATTGAGGATACGTAGGCAGCCAGTGATGGTTCAATCGACGTTGGAAGATGGAGGTGATTTTATCTATTGATTGTCCCATGCATGAATGCATGATCCGAGGTGGAGAATTGTTGGTAGGATGGTCAAGGACTAGATTAGGAAATCTAGTTGGTTAAGGAAACCAAGTACTTGTGTATTAAGTATAGAAGCTTAAGAGGTTTGTCTCTTAGAGCTAAGTTAGGAAACCCTATACTTGTAGGAAAGTTTTTTTCCTTGTTAAGAAATGTGTCCACTCCTATTGATGTGTATAAATATCCATAGAGAGAACTAGAGAAAACACACCAGAACTAATAAGAGTTCTCTTCTTCTCTGCTTGAGCTTTGTATATTCCAACCTATACGGTGATATATAAAATTGCTATTCCTTCCCGAGGATTCAACCTCGTTAAATACTTGTTCTTCTTGTGTGTGTGATTGTGTTCTTGGAAATATTGAGATACCTCGTAGTAGTGCAAACCTAAACGCTTCCGCAGGCTTTGGCGCAACAGAAACGAAAACAAGATCCTCATCATTATTATGGGTCTTGAGTCGAACATAATGCCTCCTTAGTGTTACCATGGGTCTCAGACGGCTTTAGTACTCTATAACGTCGAGTGTTATGCCTCTTTCCATATCGCCTCTTCATGCTTCGTCCGGCCGTAGAAAAATAGTCATATTTATCCTGCCATAAACTTACACCTCGCCTCCGCTTTACAATGTCATGAGTACGGACGCCCCTGCTGGTTGATAATCAAAGTTATCCATTCATAGATCTTACGATTGAACTATGACTCTCACCTTGCTCCTACGATTGGACAAACAACAACAACAAAAGGTCTTAGCCTCTCTATGGACATGACCATGCCTTTGCTCAGCAATCGACAAATGGTCATTTTAGGTCAACATTCGACTGATATCAGGTCGTAGCGCCCCTTGGGGATTGATCTTTCCTGAGTCTCTTCACAGAGCTGGTCCCACACTCCTCCACTCAATGGAGAACTTTCACAATTAGGTTACACTGGTGATCTTTCCCTAATTATTCGTTATGATTCAAGAGAAGCTATCCAAGCTAAAGCTGGGTCCATCAATACCTCCACTGTAGAAGAAGCAGAGATTCTGAGCTTGCTGGAAGCGGCTGTTTGGGCAAAGAGCATGGACCTAAATCGTTTTTGGGTTGAAGGTGATTACCAGAGATTAATTATATATGCTCAGAAAAAGTCAAGTAATATATTTTGGTGAAACCGGACAATAGTTTGTCTTGTGAAAATATTTGGGTTCGGGGAATTTTGTTTAAGGATAGAAGATGCAACTCATACATAAATAACAACGGCTGCAGAAGCCAGACTTCATTTCCTGGACTTTGTACTCGGATTTTCAGTTTTCAAATTCAGTTGTAAGTTTTAATTCAGTGAATGGGGTTAATCATTGGATAACTCTTTAACTTTCTTTTTTTCAATCTACGTAATTTCCAAAAAAAACATAAATAAAATGAAATCAATACATCTACCATTTAAAAAGATGTATTGATTTCTCCTGAACCGTTAGCTTGAATCGTAATGGGTTCAGGAGAAATTTAGAGAGTGGTTTTATGAATATATCCGCAATTTGATCTTTACTTGATATAAAACGAACATCAAGAAGTTTGGAAGAAACCTGATCACGAACAAAATGATAGTCGATTTCTATATGCTTTGTCCGTGCATGAAATATAGGATTAACTGTGAGGTAAGTTGCACCAAGATTATCACACCATAATATAGGAGGAGAACGTGTAGATATACGAAGCTCCGAAATGAGTGATTGAATCCACATAATTTCAGCAGTAGCAATAGCAATTCATCGATATTCAGCTTCAGTACTAGAACGAGATACTGTTTTCTGTTTACGATCACTCCAGGAGATAATATTTCCATATAAATAAACACAATATCCACTAGTAGAACGACGATCATCAAGAGAACCAGCCCAATCAGAATCAGTATATGCACTGAAAGATAATTGTAAAGACGGTGATGGTCGAAGAAGTATACCAAAGGTACTTGTACTCTTGGGATAACGAAGAATACACTTAAATAAACCCCAGTGAAACTCGGTAGGAGCATGCATAAATTGACAAACTTTATTAACAGCATATGCAAGGTCTAGACGAGTAAACGTTAAGTATTGCAATGATCCAACAATACTACGGTATTCATTAGAATCAGTTAATAAAGTGCTATGATCAGAAGAAATATCACCATAAGTACTCAGTGGAGTGGTAATTGGTTTAACTCCATCCATTTTTTCTCGAATAAGAAGATCATGAGCATAACGTTGTTGAGAAAGAAATAAACCCGAAGAAGTACGAGTCGCCTCAATGTCAAGAAAATAAGACAAGGAACCAAGATCTTTAATTGCAAACTCTTGTTGTAAACGAGTGAGAACAAAGGCAATACCTGTGGTACTGGAGCCAATAACGATAATGTCATCCACGTAGACCAACAAATAAATAGCAGCATAAGTTCCATTGTAAATAAAAAATGACGAGTCACACTTCGAAGTAATAAACCCAATTTGTAGTAAAAAGGTATTAAGTCTGTGGTACCACGCACGAGGAGCCTGTTTAAGTCCGTAGAGAGAACGATGTAATTTGCAAACATGTGTAGGGAAACGAGAATCCACATAACCCGGAGGCTGTTTCATGTACGCCTCTTCCTGAAGTTCTCCATGTAAAAAAGAATTTTGCACATCCAGTTGATGAAGCGGACAATTGGAAGATAAAGCCAATGTAAGAATAATTCGTATAGTACATGGTTTAATAACCGGACTAAACGTTTCAGAGTAATCAATTCCCTCTTGTTGATTGTAGCCTTTTGCAACCAAGCGAGATTTACGACGTGCAATTGTACCATCAGGATTTCGTTTGATACGAAATACCCATTTACATCCAATAACATTCATAGAAGGATCATATGGTACTAGCGACCATGTACCATTCCGAACCAATGCATTAATCTCGTCATCGGATGATACACGCCATTCTGGATCTTTATGAGCCTGTGAAATACAAATAGGTTCACAAAGTAAATCACATACCAGGTCGTATTTGGAGTTGGGTTTAAAAATGCCATCCTTAGCCCTAGTCACCATTGGATGTATCGGAATAGTGGGTTGTACAGAGGAAGCTTGAACACTGGAGTTTGCTGCCGTATGTGTGGATCTTGATACGTCAAAAGAAGACACATGAGCTGGTGTTGGAGACTGATCATTGGTTGAAAACAAATCCACATTGGAAGCAGGTGCTGGAAAAATATAATCTGAGTCAGTAGCAACGTTTTCAACTTGAACTGGTTGTGGTCTTGGTGACGTCAGTTGCTGATCAGAAGAAGCTTGCCTTGTTGGAGACCGAGGAGACAATGGCTGAGTGGAAGAAAACAACCTTGTTGGAGAACGAGAAGACAGTGGCTGATCAGAAGGAAGTTGCCTTGTTGGAGACCGAGGTAAGTGCAGCGGCTGGACAAGTGTAGGCTGACGAACCACAGATGAAGTTGTAGACTGTCTTGTTTGATCTGACAACACCGGATGGATAGTGGAACGAGTAGAAGAAACCAAAAGTAATGAAACAGATAAGGGAGAAGGTGAAGTTACCTGTAAAGTAGTCGATGCCGGTGAAGGTGATGTCGCGGGTGCAAAGCGAAAGGTAGTCTCATCAAAAACAACATGACGGCTGACGTATATTCGACCCGTAGGAATATGAAGCACCTTTGTGAGATGAACTATAGCCAATAAAAACAAAAGGAGAAGAAAGAGGCTCCATTTTGTGAGACCTATACAGACGTAAGTGAGGATAACACATACAACCGAATACACGAAGAGAAGTGTAATCCGGTGGGAGACCAAAAAGAGCTTCATATGGAGAGCAATTATTAACGGAAGTCAAAGGGACACGATTCATTAAATAACAAGCAGTGTAAAACGAATCATACCAATACGAAGACGACACAGAAGCCATATTTAGGATTTTAAGATCAGTTTCACGAATATGACGATGACGACGTTCAACCAAACCATTTTTCTCAGAAGTATGTGGGCATGAAAAACGATGAAAAATCCCAAGCTTTTGGAGATGCGGAGTAAGTTTGCGATACTCAGCAGCATTGTCGGACCGAAATATTTTTATCTATCGATTAAAAATATTTTCAACATGCTTTTGAAACAAAAAGAATATAGAAAAGACATCAAATTTCTGTGACATAGGAAACATCCAAGTAAAACGATTATACGCATCAATAAACATGACATAATATTTGTAACCTTCATTAGATAAAATATGAGAGGGTCCCCATACATCCGAGACAATTAAATCTAATGGATTCAAATAAATAGTTGCACTGGATTTAAACGGTAACTTATGACTCCTACGCTCATGACAGGATGAACAAAACCTAATAGTTTGGTTTGAAACTGGAAGAGAAAACTGTGAAATAACTTTGCGAACTGTGCGCATCATTGGATGTCCCATTCTAGCATGCCAGGCTTGTAAACTAGCACGTTCTCCTATGCAAGCTTTAGGAGATTGAGACGAATCATCGAGTTGATAAAGACCACCTTTCCTACTGCCGCAAATAAGAACCTTCCCGGTACATCGATCCTTCACAAGACAAAAATTTGGATGAAATTCAAATAAGACACTATTATCAGTTGTAAGACGAGAAACAAATAAGAGATTATGAGAGATTTGTGGTGCAAAGAGAACATTGTGAATCTGCAACTTATGATTGGGAGTTTTTAAAATAGAGGAACCAACATTATAAATTGGTATAGAAGAACCATTACCCATCTGTATTTGATCAGGACAGTATACTCAGTTGGAAATTGAATACGAGAAAGATCACTGGTGATGTGATTTGTAGCACCACTGTCAGGTGTCCATGAGGGTGATGGTAGTAAACTAGGTCCGTAAGCAGCATAAGCCCGTGATGCAGACGATGGTGGTTGACGCTTGGGTGGGCGGAAGCTTCTGTCAAAGCGGTTCCAACAATCCTGGGCCTCATGATTTTTACGCCCACAAAGCTGAACGAGAAGGCCCACGTTGAGGTTGTGGTCTGTTATTACCAGAGAAGCGAGACGGAGCAAACATGGAAGTAGATGGTGTTGAAGAGACAGCCGGTGGAGAAAAACGTGATGGAGGCTGTCGAGACGGTGCATCCAGATTAGCAACAGGTTGAGTATTCAACGATTTTGTCTGTTGTTCAATCCGCAACTCAAACATAAGTAGAAACGTGAGAAAATCTTCGACTGTAAGAGAGATCATAGTTGCAAAGAGCGATGTAACAATAACATCATAAGAACTGTCTAAACCAGCAAGAAGACAGTGACGAAACTCTTTATCTGTAATTGTAGTGTTGGCAGCAGCAAGACTATCGACTAAATCTCGATCATGATCAATATATGCTCGCATGGTTTGAGACCCTTTCTTAAGCGCACGTATCTCACAGTGCAGATAATGAACTTGAGCATCGGATTTTGAGGCATATTGAGCTTCAAGAGAGTCCCAGATTTCTTTGGAAGTTGTAAGACGATGAACGTGACGAAAGACAGCAAGTGAAAGAGACGAGAACAACCAACTTACCAGGATTTTATCCTGTTTTGTCCATGAAGCAAATGCCGGATTGGGAGTTTTATCAGTAAGAGCAGGCGCTCGGCGGGGTATTGTACCAGTGATATAACCATCGATATCATAACCCTGAAGATACGGCAAAAACTGAGCACGCCACAGAGAATAATTCATTTCATCTAGCTTAACGGTGATAATATGATGAGGTTGAGAGAATTGGACAGAGGACATGGTTGAAAGTTGAGAAGGAGAAGTTGATTGAATAAACGCAGAGATTGTAGAACCTTCAGGAGACATGGTTTTGGGTAAAGAAAGGGTAATCGAAGAATAAGGGTAAAAGGATCTAAACCTAGCTGATACCAAGCTAGAACTTAGGGTTTTGGTTAACTTAAGAAAAAGTAGACAGATATAAGTTAACAGAAGAAGACTTCTTTTGATTATACTCGTATACAAGCTTTTCATAAGAATTACAAAGTATATATATATGAACTTCTTTGAACTACAACGTAAGAGTATTTCCTAACTAAAACTGATTTCTTGAAATACAAATTGCGTGACCAACAGGGTATCGTGTGTCAAGTTACACACGTACCAGATGATGAGTTAACAGACCGAAATACACCGGTGCCTTCTTCCCTACTCCTATAAATGATGACAACTGTTACGGGTAGTTCTGATCAGAAACCTCAAAAGCTACTGTTAATGACTCTACCGTTTGTCTGATAGATCTAGCTAGCTAGGATTGGTGTTACGGTTAATTATGGGTGTATTTCACAGCGTTGATGTCTATGCAGCTGGAGAATAGTCATAACTATTATCATCATCATCATCACTATCATTTTCCATAAACGCCGCAGGTGCGTAATCAAAAGCATTATCATCATCACCGCTATCTGCACCAGCCATTGGCACTATTGATGCAGCTGGTGCATGATCGTTATCGTTATCATCATCTCCATCTACATTCTTTCTTAACTTCATCATCAACAACATTGATATAGCTGCCATAGTTAGAGTCAATAAATGAGATAAAACAAGGGTTACTTCAATCTTGATAAGGGTAAGAGGAGAGAAGATAAGACTGATGATAAGTGTTTGAGTTTGTTTATTTGGTTGAGTAATGATTTGTGAACGAGGATAGTGCAGCAAGGTATATATACCATAAGTATGGTGTTTTGGCATGACACGTAGATTCCAAGTAAGAATGCTAAACGACACATAGACAAACACATTCATTCACGTTTTGATTACTAGCAATACCAAGCAATACTTTTCTACCTTTTGGCAAGAAAGTAAGGGTGTGATCTTTTGGGAGAAGGAGAAGGAGAAGGAGAAGAGACAGAGGAGAAAGCATATATCTGATGTGAGTGGATGCCTTTGAAGAGCTAGCTAGCAGCCTAGCATCTTCATGGTTCTTGTTTGTTGTGTTAAATTTTTGATTTTGTTAGTGCACAGTGTTGACATAAACACACTGTGTATGGGAGTCTGGGACCTTCTTGATTTTGTGCCTCAATAAAGATTTTTGTTATTGGAAGAAACAAAGAAGAATAAAGAACAGGCCTTTTGGTTACTCCATGCAACTATATATGGCTCCTCCTTTTCCAGATATATTGGCTCTTGACTAGTCAGTAGTCAAATATTCGATTGGGATCGGTTGGATGCATGATTATACAAGTTGGGTTTAAAAGCCTATCATTTATGCACCTTATCATATATGAATAATTAATAATTAGATCGAAATCCAAAAGATTACTAAGGCACATTCTAGGATTATGCATCCATCATGATGGAGTCACAGGTTTTGCATATTTCTTGTATCTGCTGTCCTACGTATATGCGTACCAGTTACATGTATAGTACCAAAATCTGAAACTAACTACTTACAGCCGTTTAATTTCAACGTCAACCACCGGTAGTACCACTACAGCCGGAGGTTATGCATGGCACTGTCAAATAAGTAGAATGACATCCAATTGTTTTTTATTTGTTTTATTGATTTTCCGTATAACCTCATTGTGCATTTTAATCAAGGAAAACACCTAATGTTTTAGGAGCCATATCCCGGAGGCAAAATAGCATTTTAGTTGTGATTATTACCGCTTCTTAATGAAAGTGGCCGCAGTCGCATGAAGGAATTTAAAACAAATTAACTTGAATTTATTCAGAACTCGTACACCATTCCCAGTCTTTTTTAATTAGTCATACAGACTAATCATTTGTAGTGTATGCTAAACAATTGATAAAGCAATCAATAAATAAATGGAGAATTATCTTTCATTATCATTGAATTAATTATTTCACAAAAGCTCCGTTCTTAATAGTTAATCTGCATGGGAATTTTACAGTTTAGACGAAATCTATATATCGACTAAAGCTTTTACGTATAGCGGAAAGGAAAAGGAAAAAAATCCTTACAAGATTAAGTACATGAAATACTAAATTGATACAAGACGTATATTTGGAGTTCGCATATATTTCAAGATATTGTTAACATCTTGGATATATCTTAATTTAAGTATTTTATTTATTAGAATTTATTTGATTTATATTGCATTAATCAAAATAATATATTATGTTAGGATTTTTAGGAATGTTCTAGATTCCTAGGATTTATGTTGAGGCTATAAATAGCCTAATTCATCATCTTTGTAAAACTGTTTGGATTAGCTCATTTAATGAAAACTATTATTTGGTTTATAACATGTTATGTCTCTTTGAGAATTTGATCATTGTTGATCGCTACTTTGCTCTTGGATTGGAATTGATTATCGTTATTGAGTCCTGTTTAGTGGAATGAATTTTCCGCATGTCTGTTTATTCTAAATCGTTTCGGCTATGCTATATCATAAATGAAAAGACTAAATTACTATTATAAATTAATACAGTGCCTTCTATCAGTAGCATGTAAATGACTGCAACAGTTTAAGGTTAATTCTCAGGGAACCAACTACCAAGCAGCTAGCTAGATTGATCAGTTCATTAAATCAATGAATAATTCGTGCATCTCATTGCATTGATGTTTATGCAGCTGGAGTATAGTCATAACCACTATCATCATCATCACTATCATCATTTTCCATAGACGCCGCAGGTGCATAATCATAATCATTATCATCATCACCACCATCGGAATCAACTAATGGTACTATTAATGCAGCTGGTGCATAATCATAATCGTTATCGCTATCATCATCGCCATCTGCGTTCCTTTTAACTTCATCATCAACATTGACATGGCTGCCATAGATGCGAAGTAAAACAGCGGTTTAGCTTCAATCCAAGAAAGCAAAGATAGTGTGTGGACTGTTTTGATTGAGTTGTGGATGATTTTGAGTAACATATAGATAATGGTACTGCAGTTATATAGTACACTCTTATGGGTGGTATGTACTGTATATGTACTACAGTGTATGAATGTTAGCACAAGCTTACCATATGAGGTGTGTGTCGTTTTGTTTGAAGGATGTGTTGTGCACAATGGAAACCATGATTTGTCATGAAACGAGTACATGTAGACAGCTGATTTGGCAAATAAGCTAAAAAACCTGGACAAGGGTCACGATTTGGCATTTGGGGGACACAGTATTAACAAAATCTATAAAGAGTCATGTAGATCTTTTGAGAGTGGAATAAAGCATAACGATGATTTGAATGGATGCCTTTAGAAAGCATTTTCATGGTTCTTGTTAGTTGTTGGTGAGTTTCAATTTGTTTAGATTAGACACACTTTCGACATGGGTGGGGACTTGATGATATCTGTATCGACATTTGTGATAGCGCTAGCTCTTTCTTCTAGATATGGTACTAGTAGAATTCTGCTAATAGATTTCGACCCTTAGAATTGAGTTTGGGGTTCCTCGCTGTGATTACATCCGGGTTCAGATGTGAGGGGTCAAGCAGCAGCCACGGACTTGTTCCAAATGCCTTTTGGACCGGCATGGCATGAACCAGCTGGCTAGTCAAAGGTCAATATTTTGAAAATATCTTGTGGAAAATGGTAGAATGGAAGTTACTTGGCAAGATAATTGCAAGTGACATAAAGTGGCAATACAACCCAAATCATCTCACTAACATGTTTTTACTTTCAAAATATTTTCTTTTGAAGTTCTCCCTGCATGAAAAGAGGTTGTTTGCATACGCATAAAAAGTTACTTTTCGAAGGATAAAGTTAGTTATATTTTTTTTCCTTCTCTTGGAAATGATTTATAGAGACGAAAGAATTTTTTTTTTGTGAAGCAAAAAACTTTACTTAATGATAACAAATAATTTCTATTTCTAGTTGGCAAACATAATCCAAATATTTTATGAGGTGAGATAGCAATGATATGTTTATATAGATATTTATTTAAACTCTTGAACCCCAATAAGTTCAACAACCCTAGACCTAAAAATATTTAGGAAATTAATATCATCACTAATTTGGTCCAAGAATCATGAATCATCCGACTTATAAATGGTAAATTTTATTATGAAATTAATATCACTAATTCAGTCCAAGAATCGCCATATTTAAACTCTTGAGCCCCAATAAGTTGAACGACTCTGGACCTAAAAATATTTTAAGAAACTAATGTCACTAATTCGGTCCAAGAATCACCGGGCTTGTAACTGCAGATTTCAGATGTTAGGATATTAATATCGCTAATTTGGTCCGCGAATCATCAGCTTTGAGTCAACATATGGACATACAACATTAAAATCTGGTCACGCGGATTAAAGTTGCAGCTAAATGACATGACTCATCACAAACAAATTGCACTTTCTGTTACCATAATTGAAGTCCATGGACCTAATTCTTCTCGAAAACCGGCTTACAAGGTCGGGGTTGTCCAATACTTATAATATGCGCATCTAAACAACTTTTACGTGTGTTATGGCCCGATCTAAGGGTGTTTGGGTATAAGAAGCTAAGTTAAAAAGTTCAAAGTTAATCCGGAAATCAGATCTCAATCTCACGTATAAAAACTAAAAAAGCTTGATTTTAATCACTACTGCTTCTAGAAATGAGAACTGTTTCTGGTTCCCAAATCATTTCTGCTTCAAGAATGAAAACTAGTTCCCAAATAAACTGTTTGATAAATAGTTTTTTTTAATAGGAAAGAAGATACAATACATTAAGAACTTAAACCAATTTTTATAGATAATGGGATTATTTCATGAGATCTCCAAATTCGTGAGTGGAGACTCGATCCGTTGATCTCCTACTTGAGAGTCAGGTTCCTTGCCAACTGGGCTAAGCCCTGATGGTTGTTTGATAAATAGTTTAATTAGCCCAATTTGCCTTTCATATGTTTGTCACTTTTAGCCCAATCATTTCTGCTTGTCCTCATCAACTTCTTAATACCAGTTTTATATATTAATGAAAGAGCTTCAAATTATGTCAATCGCGTTTTTAATTCATATTTAGAATAACCTTCCCGCCTTTGACCGCAACAAATAACAAAATAATATGGATCTTTCATTAAGATTCGTCCATTGTCGTGATAGAAATAGTTTTTAATGAACCGTCATATGCTGAATTAAATATTTGAGTCCTTTATAAAACGCAGGTCATATATGGTATATTAAATATGTAATTATTAACTAATATCCAATGGCAAAAGCAACGTACAAAAACCATTAACAACCCTGTTATAGGAGTACATATAAAAAACCGTAGATTAATATTGCGACAAGGAGAAAAAACGAGGTCATATGAAAGGCCGCCGTGCAGTCAATCTTGCACAAGCTCCTCAGGATCATCAGCTAGATATTAATTAATTATAATCATGCAGCTGGAGCATAATCGTAACCACCATCGTCACCATCATCGCTATCATCACCCTCGTCCATTGATACAACGGCAGTAACACTGCCCTCCATGGATGCCGCTGGGGCATAATCATACCCACTGTCATTATCGTCATTGTCACCGTGTCTCTTGCTCTTGTTGTCGTACCATCTCGTAAGTAAGATAGCGCCTGACATTGTTTTGATGAGAGGAAATCTGAAGGAACACTTAATATATAGAGATATTATAATTCTTGGAAGTGTAATGTGCAGATGAGATTTAGAGAATGTTCAGGTTTGTGTGTGTATTTATAGACCGAAGATTTAAGGAGACAAGATTTGAAGGTGACATTATACCTCGATTTGAATATCGTGACATTATGTGATTATTTTACTTTTTTGTTTGCGTCTTAGTGTGTAGGACTGCTCAATCACTTTGCGGGAGAGTGTTGAGGAATGTGTTTGAGATTTGAAAGTGTGTGTCGAACACAAGGTGGCTGAATATGTGGTACAAAAAGATAACGGGACGTGGAACGAAAGTAGGTTTAGGCTAGCTTATGACACAATATTACACATGATGTTCTGTGGAAGGGTAAAAGCATTTAGGATGATGCGTTTTTACACGTGATGATAATGTGAAGAGGGTAAAAGCATTTGATTTGTTGGTTGTCTTTGAATAAATACTTTTTTTATCCATGTCGTCCTACTGATTGAAAGAAAAGCATCACTAGATCGTTACTCGTCCAATTAGTGTTGTGAGTTATCGGAAATGATCAACCAACCAACCTAGAATGATTCCGAGATTTCTCTGGTAGATCTGTGAATCATATTCTTGACTGCAAAACTAAAACTTGTTAGCATATTAACTTTAAATCACATTCCAAAATCCTTTTATGAAAACTACTTAGGTTTCTTTTGATGGGAGTGGGATTCAAGAATTCTAAGTAACGTAATTATATACTATATAGTTCCGGTAGAAAATACTCTGCCGTGGTTAAAAGCTGTATCAGCTCAAATTCCAGAGTTTTTGGCCCACCAAACAAATTCTAGAGTTTTTCTCCATTTCTTCTTCCTTCATTATGTATTGATTTCTAAATTTGATTGTTGATTTTTTTTCTAATTATTTTTGTTAGGTTTAGAAAACAATTATCAATTAGTAAATCCTAACTCCAAACCCTTTCTTTTCTTCATGTTTCTTCCCAATTCTCAACTCCGGTTTCAATGCCGCTTTTGGTTTACCCTGTTCTCATCCTCTCTGGGATTTCTTTTTAATGAAGGTTCTGATTTTCTTTTTCCTCTCAGGTGATAACGACTAAAATCCAAGATTGGATTCCCTCGCGATTACATCTCTTCATAGTGCAAATATAATTGCAGGTGATTAGAGTTTCTTCTTTATTCATCTCATACGTCTTCTTATAATCCTAAGAATTTTTACCTGCAAATTGAACGAGTTGAATAGTTAGAGTTCTTGCAAGGGGATTCGAAACAGGTATGTGTGAATAAATTTAGGATTTAAAATGTAGGTGTATTTGGATTTTATTGATTTGTTAAACAAATAATCTGTTCACTTTGTTTGGTTTTTAATTGTGATTTCTATTTGCTATCTTCTGTTGAATCTGTTCATATTCAATTTAATTTAATTCAATTCTAATTACGAATTTTGAAATTTTGTTTGGTATCCACGTCGACAGGCCAATAATGTCCCGATTCTTCTGTGTATGAGAGTTGCCAAAAAGATTCTTACACTGCTTTCATTTATAGTCTTAGAAAACAAGGTATACTTAATGTAAATACCCAATTAACATGATCAGGGTCTTTAGTTGGGGTTATTTATGAGATTTGAAACTCAATGGTAGACAGAACAATGAATCCAATTGAGGTTCATTGAGGTTCTCCAGACTCCAGTTATCTTCTTTTATGCTACTAATTGATTTCTGCATCTCCTTTCACTCATGGTTATAATCATATAAGTTTAAGATACATTAATTTATATTAGATGATCACATAACTTTTTGATCTTCGTGAGTTGTGTGTGCTAACAAATCCTGCAATGTCCACTGCGTTACAATTGAAAAGCTTCGCCCTGTCATGGACCTGAAACATAATATCATGAACAATTTTTGTCATTGCACATGTGGTATATGGTATGAAAGCATACTCTCTTTCGGATTGTCTTTTATTTCTATTGCATAAAGATATAATCAGTTTGACGCTTCTTTAAAACCATACACAATTTGAGTTCTTTCAGCTGGACATATAAAACAATGCATTAAAGAATTAATTTATGAAAAAATGGGAATTTATGAGCATAGAAAATGATTTAAGTGGCACCTGTTCTTGGTTTTCAGGGGCAAATACGAGCAAGCAATCTTCCCTTCCAATAGCGTTTGGAGTCAGTAAAAGGTACATTCTTTTACTTCCTCAATCTGAAACTAATATCTAACCCCTAATCCTAGATTTACTTCAAACAGATTTGATATTCCTACTATAGAAACTGAAAGTTAGGGTTCGACGTGATGTCGTGAGATGAATCGGGGTTTTGCTGCAAGAATCAAAAGCTGTGAGTTGAAAGTTAGGTTTTGAGATTGAAAGAAAATTAGGGTTCTAGGTGATGTCGAGAGATGATCGGGGTTTTTTCTGCAAGATTCAAAAGCTGTGAGTTGAGAGTTAGGGCTTCAGGTGATGTTCTGAGATGAATCAGGGTTTACCTTCAAGAGTCGAGATTGATTAGGATACAAAGTATGAGAATATTCAGAAATTTACAGATCTATTATATTTGTATTAGATAAATTTAGGAGATGTATTTGGATGTTTCTGTGAATCAAGGTTTGGGCTTGATTTTTTTCTTTTTTTCTTTCATGACTACAATTGTTTGAATTTACAAATTTTAATTCGATAAAGTTCAAGCAAGAAGAGACCAAAAATTTAAAGATACAAGGTATTATTTATTTTTTAAGGAGGTAACCTAAGTGTTTGGGTAGTATCAAAGGGGGTTTTAAACAAAAAATAAGTTGTATTGCATCCTCCCTGTATAGTGAAGCTTAAAGCTTTCACATGAAATCAAGTGGGTATTTATAGACTCTAAATTTGATATCTTTGATATGGGTGATGTTGTGATTTACCTTCTTTTGGAGTTCAGTTGATGGATTGTTAAGATTAAGCGAGAAAAAGAGTACAAACAGTTGACACAACTTGTCCAAGGGTATCTAAGCTTATTTGCTAAAAGCAGTCTGAATGGTTATTTAATATGACTTGTTTATTTTTTATTTGATAGTGTTTTTCCAAGTTTTGAAACTATTCTAGGTATGGAACACTATGGGAAAACTGGACTTTCTTTTTTCATGTATGAAATAGTTATTGTTAGAATCTAATAGTTGTTTCAGACATCCCATGCAATTAATTCAATAGAAATTGACAAATCATTGTGTTTAGATAGTAGCCTGATATACTTGTCACTCCTTGATGTTCACTATGTGTTTCATCTTCTGTTCATTTGTAAGCAACTTTAAATTTATTCACTGCTACTACTTTTATGGAATCCATGACAGAGCTTTCGTGCATAGGAAGAGTATGAAGTGGGCTACAGGGGAATTGGGATATAATTGCATTCATGGTAGATGGTTTTGGATTCTCTAGTTAATATGTTTTGTCTCTTGATATTGTAACAGCATGGTGAGTTGGTTGTGAAAAAACTATCTAGTGGAGGGTCTTGTCATTGCAATTGTAACTTCAAGTACTTCAACCCCAGATATGGTAAACTAACTCCTATCTTCATGGTAAACTTATCCTATTTTTAAAAATACCTTCACTGTAAGTTAGCAAACTGCGATAAGGTTATGATTTTCGTTTTTTTATTCCCGAGCTGGCATAAAAAATGGTTGATGTTATGCACCTGAGTTACCTCGTCCTACCATATGATGTTTCACTGAATTTCTATGGTTTATGTTCTCATGCAGGTTCACTTGCACAAGTATATCTTTAGTATAAGTCTTGGGTATTCAGTCTCCCATGTTGGGTATCTTTATATTTGTAGGTTCACTTGGTGACCTTCAAAGAACACATGATCGTTGATTTCTTGTTGCAGGATATTTTGCAGACACTAATGAATCATTCTCTTTACCTTTATGTAAATATTTTCCAGAAGTTTTTTCGGCTCAACGATCCGACAAGGTTTGCTTATTCTTCCTTTAGAAAAATGAATTAATGTATCAGTTGTGTCGGCAATCATGTAATGTCAAATATTTTGTTGTCCATACATTTTTATAGTCTTTTAATTTGAGGAACTGATCAATCTAATCTTCAACCTAAACATGGTTCTAATGAAGCTCTCAATTGCTTTACTGATGAGAGATGGTCAATAATGGGAAATGATGGGATAAATGATGTCACCAACCTTGTCAACTCATCTTCCGAAAAAATTATGGGGGCTAATACCTCTTTCATCAACGGGTTTTCAGTTGTGAGTAATGTAGTACTACGTGCTAAGACATCCATGCCTTTTCTGGTTAGGATACTGTCCCTAGTGGTTTTATTTTCCTTTTAATTGTTAGTATTTCATTTCTACTATGTTAGAGGGGTCCTTTAAACTTTTTGATTTCATTTTGGTTTGCAGAATGTACCTGTTGCTGTGCTTCTCATATTTCTTCGAGAGAATAGGAAGATAATAGCATTGATGCTTACCCACCTTTTGGGGTCAAAGATGCTCTTTAAGCTTAGGGGCTCGGTTTAGCGGTCTAAATTTGCATCTTTTACATTATTTTGATTTGATTGTCTACATATGCTAAATTCAGTCATTGCTATGAAGTTTGTAATTTCTGTGTTATGTGTGTTTTAATTGTGCAGGATGACTTTATGTTGTGTAAGAATTTGGGTGAAAGTGCTTTTGGAGTAATTTATAGAGAAACCTGAGCTCAAGGTAATTATCACACTCTAATTGCCTTGGATTAACTTATGTTTGATTATTTTTTTCAATATGTCAATTGGGTTTTGGAATGCTATTATCAGATGGTATTTATCTTGGGTCGATAGTTTTTAGGAAATTCTAAAGTAACAGGAGGTTACTTTGATAGACAATTTTGTATTGTGATTGACAGTTTAGGAATCTGAAGTAAGATATTGAAGTAGCTCAGAAACTTCACTTTATCCAATTTTTTAGATTTGTCATTAGAGTAACAATATAGCAATTGCATAAACACAATCAGTTTGAGGTTGTACTGGATATAATCACGAAAGGAAATGTAATTATTAGGAAATCAATAGACTTCTGAACAGTTTAATATTTGTCTTTTAGTATGAGAGTACTCATCAGCTATAATTTTGAAAAAGGTTTGAGTTACAGAAGTTCACTTATAACACAAAGGATAAAAGTCAGTGTCTTTAACTGAAGTGATTACAGTATTATAACCTTGAACAAGACATGAATAAAGAATACTAACAATTGAATTTGATTTCTTTGTAAGTGTTGTTCCCGGACTTGAACATGATGAACTGAATTGCATGCTAGAGAGGGATAATTTGTAGTATACTGATGTGTATGTATGATGGCGATAGAGGAACTGCTTCTAAGCACTCATATGATTGCTGATGAGGTATGTCTACATTTGACGGTCAATTTTTATTTGGGAATTGGAGTTTTGGACTCTTATTTATTGATTAGTTCCCTATCTGACACATCTGATCTAATCAGGTTTTCATGTTTTTCCAAAATTCTTAAATTTTCTATATTGGTTACATGCTTACCAGTGTCAGAAGAGTATATATTTTTTTGTCAACTTGCTCATATGATTAATTTTTCATTTAACTCTTAGTGCAGGACATTGCTTCAATGATGCAAACGTGTAATTGTAATCTCGAAAGCTAATCTGATGCATGGTTGATATCAACCTCTTTTAAGTGTAAGAGCTTTAGAATTTTCTTAATTTCTGAATTCAAAGAGTCTAAGCATACAAGTTAAACATAATAAAATAGACAACTTTGATGAAGCGGTTAAACTTCCTCTAACCTTGAACTCACTCAGTCACTCTAAATTATATGAAAAGAGTTATGATAAATATGATGTATAAAAGATGATTTTGACTGAACAATCTTAGGTGCTCATATTTCTTCTTAGAATTAATCCGAGCATTTTTGGTTGGGTTAGTAAGAGATGATCTGAGTATACACTACAGAAACCAGAATAGTCGAAAGAAAATCAGCGGACATTGGAGATAAATGCATTACCAACCACTTTCATTATATTGCTGACCAATTCGAGTCATGTTTTCTTTTAGTTTCGTTTATTCTTGCAAACATCTGATGAAGAACTGTAGAATTTCATGTTACGGATGGGATTTTATGGGTCAAGTACTCAACTTTATACTTTTATTGTGTTCATTAATTGTTATTTTATTTGTTAAGCATTGTTTTTTTCTTTTTTAATACTCCTAATTTCTATGTGTTCCTCCAGGCTATCTTGCCATACTGTCGAGCACTAGAGAAGTTCGCTCCTCATATCCAATAGGCATGTGTTGACAGTGTTACAGGGTTGTTCTCCAGTTACTTAATGTGATGGTGTGACTGCTCTTGCAGGTTAGCATGGAGAGCAAAGGGAAGGGCGTATCAATTTATGGTGTTCCTCTTTCTTCCAAGGCAGGCGAAATTTATTTTGGTGAGCTAGATACGAACGGAAGCACAGCTTTTACCAGCTAATTCACTAGGTAAATTAGGATGTTCGTATCCATAGTTCTCTAAATGTTACTTCTAAATTCTCATGCTTGCTTTAGTTTATTCCCAAAGCCATAGTAGAGTTATATCATAGATCAAGTTTTTTTAAAACTTTCAGGGCCGCGTGATTTCTTGTGATTTTATTAGTATTGTTAAGAGTCAGCAACCTGTGTACCTGATAGATACTACCCTAACAACAGTTTCCTTAATTTGCTTTCAGTTGCATCTCTGTTTTAGCAACTTTCGTGCTAGATCTTTGTCATATGTAAAGTGATGAAAAACGTAAAATGGTTGTGCAAGTGACAAGCTAATTCAAAAAACTGTTAAGTGTTGGCTATGTTCTCTTGTTTTGTTACTCATAGAATTTTAAGGTGCAAGTTCTCACTTGTTATGTACCAATTTTAATGTGTACGTTCTCACTCTAAAAGAACTGTAATTAATGATTGTATGTTGCTAGTTTTTCAGAATGCAGGTAGCTTGATTTTGATTTTGAAACTGGAGAAACTTGATTTTTTTACAGGGGAACTGGTGGTTTTGACCAGGTCAAAATCTAGTTTTTGACCGGTCAAAACCACTATTTTTTCGATGTTGCAAAAATATTGCAATTGCAGCAAGCTGTTGCGAAGTTCCAGTTTCGCAACTGCTGCAAACTGTTGCGACCGTTTAATTTCGCAATAGTTTAAAACAGTTGCGACTTTTTGACGTTCCAACAGTTTTTAACTGTTACGACCGAAAATTTGCAACGACAATGAAGCCGTTGCGAAAAACTGCAACATTGACTTTCGTAACAGAGTTGAACTGTTGCGACCTCACTTTGCAACTGCCAGTTACCATTGCTGATCAGTAAATTTGGTGTAGTGAGTATGCACACGGGTACGCATACTTGAAGTCCGAAAATTTCTGCTGGATTTTGCAGTATGCATACGGGTACGCATACTTAAAGTCCTTGAATACCTTGTTTTTAGGTTATGAAGGACTAAGGGAACGTTTGGAGTCATTATTTCGTGTTTTCGGGTCGAGTTCTTGAACCGAACTAAATACGTGAAGACCAAGCAATGTAAACCTATAAAAAGGTATTAAGTTATGTAAAATGATATCATATCATTAAGTCATGAAATTGTAAAGATTGGAGAGGAAAAAATACATACGGTGTGAAAGCTAGGGTTTCCGAGAGATTCCTCTTTCGTAACGTTATCTCTTTACTTTTCGCATATGTATATCATGGATGTTTCTATATCCATTAGTAACTAAAAACCTATCGATTGAGGATGATTTCTAAGTTGTAAATAAGATTTGAGTTATTATATTAATCTACTTTGAAGTTCTTTATATGATTATCGTTTGTTTATATCATATCGAATATTTTTGATTGATTGATAGATTGTTTAGGTGGCCAACTAAATTGATTTTTTGATTTAATCTATTGCTAGTATTGAGTTAGGAGATAAGTAATCGTCGAATAAGCTTTACACAAGTAGAAAACACAAGACCTTACAGAGGGATTCTTTGGAGCGATCGTGTGTATAAACAACACTAGAAAGTGGACCTTGAGCTAAGAGTCTAACTACTAGGATCAACCTATAAATTCACAAATGATAAAGCATTCGACCAAATTACACCTTGAGTGAGCTACTACTAGGTGGTTTAGACGAATAGAATCTGGTATTGGAGAGATTCTGTACTCAGTGACAAAAGGAATTTAGGGATTAACACTGAGCTAGCTGTTATTCCATAGTTGGTGATAATTTATGATTAACGACAAGTAGGAAAGTATAATAACTCATTGACGGTTTATTAAAGAAGAAGGATTCCTCGATCATACCTCTCTCTATTTATTACAATACAACTTTAGTTGCTTTGATTATTTATTTTGTTCACAATCTAAAACAAAACCCCCCTTTCTGACACTTTGACAACTAAAACTCGCTGCTCTTCGTGGGAACGATCCTTACTTTCATTATATTACCAGTTAATTGTGTGTAAATAAGATTATTAATTTGTTGAGCCTACGACACCCATCAAAATTTTGGCACCGCTGCTAGGGAGCAGTCGATAGCTTTAGTTGTTATTTCTTTCAGTTTTGTTATTGTTTTTAGAACTTCTTGTGGGGGTGTAAATTTGGCCGGTCCGGGATGCTCAGCCTAATTATTAAATGGGATGGTATATGATGGGCAGGAAAATCTCTTACCCATGAAATTAAAAGGGTCGGGCGAACAAGATTATTTATCTATAGTTAGTACCTACGGCCTTCCCAAGCCTGTTATGTAATTTGGGCTCGGGCGGGTAGGGCCGGGAATATTAATTAAAATTAATATTACAAAAATATATATGTATTATTAAAACTAAAAAGAAAGTAATGTAATAACACACAAGTATTACTTAAAATTAATAATCAAACACGAGATTGAGATGGGAACAAGATAAACCAAACTTCCTATAATTTTTCTTGAATTGGATCATCAGATAAGGAAACTTCCTTTGATTTTGATCAATATTTTCTCTATATGGTTAACAAATTTAGATTCCTATGGATTAAAAGTTAAGAAACACATATGGAAACTATGAGGAAAATGAAAACAGTCATTTAGCCTAAGTAAATGGATACCATTGACGGGCTAATAGGCGGGTAACCTTGATGGGCTAATAGGGATGGTATTGGGTCGGGAAATAAAATTTGACTTGTGGCCAGTGCCCGCCCTCTTATTTAAATGGGCTAGGTCGGGAAATCCCGTAATAGGCCACGGGCATCCATGGGTTGTCATGGGACAGGGTGGACAGTACTGGGTCTTGGGCTGCCGGGCAAAATTTTCACCTCTAACTTCTTGTTAGTTTTTAATTTGGTTTTTTAGATTTTTATTTTTCAGGTACTTAATCTCTGGCACCGAAAGACTGGGAATACCAGAGGTGCGGTATTCAAACTCGTAGAGGAACGGTACTACAAGCACGTCAGCAAACGCAACAAGAACCTCCTTTAGAAGAGATGGTAGACGTCACAAATCCACCACCACCTCCTCCGCCTCAGGAGAGGAAGCAGCGAGAGTTGACATCTCCATGCTTAGATTCACAACCACTGTGTGTTACAATCACTAACCCAGTGGAGCTGAAGTTGAATCTACTTCATCATCTACCAAAGTTCAAAGGGCTTCCAGGTTAAGATCCGAATCGTCATCTTCGAAAATTTCAACAAAAGATGACAAGTCTAAGGAAAAGTACCGAAGACAGTGATACGACACTTCTGCAAGCTTTCCCATTCTCTTTAATAGATATAACGGAAGAATGGTTGTATTACCTTCCTCCAGGGAGTTTACAACATGGACTGAGATGAAAAAGCTATTTCTAGAGAAATATTTTCCTGCTTCTAAGGCAGCCTCTGTTCTCAAGGAGATTAGTAGCATCTTACAAATTACGAGGGAGTCTCTTTATGAATACTGGGAGAGATACAAAAGATTGCTGGAAAGCCGCCCACATCACAACATATCACCAACACTCATAATTCAGTACTTCTACGAAGGATTACTTCTAGATCAACGGAATTTGATTGATGCAGCTGCTGGTGGTTCACTTACTGAGAAGACAATTTCGTAGGCAATAAGTTTGATTGAAATCATGGCTTCTAATGCACAACAATTTTTTACAAGGCATGAATCAAATGTCAGGAGAGTGATTGAGATTGGAGATTCAAATACAGAGCATCGATTGAGTACTATTGAAAAGATAATTCATCGTATAGCCTCTGTATTTTCTCCACCATACGAAGAGGAACCCAAGGTAAATGCTCTATTTCCTAATCATAGGCCAAGATATGATCCCTATTCTAATACTTATAACCCTGGTTGGAAAGATCATCATAATTTCAGTTATGCTAACAAACAAGCTGCAGCTCCTAATCCATATGTGAGACAAGGTGTTTTTCAACAACAACAACCTCATAATGTGGAATCCAAGTTTGAAGCATTCATCTCCATAATCAAACAAGGTCAGCTAGAAACGAATCAATTCATACAGAAAGTCGAACAGAATCAGCTAAAAACTGATAATGTTATTAAAGATTTACATACTCAGATGGGACAATTGGCTACGGACGTGAATCAACTGAAGGAAAAAGCGTCTGCAACAATCCCATCTCAACCGTTTGTGAACCCAAAAGAACACGTCAATGCAGTAACCTTAAGAAGTGGAAGCAAAGTAGCAGATTATAATCTGGATACAGGGGAAGTACACATACCTAGTGATGAAATTGATAAGGAAGTAGAGGCGGAAACCGTACCAAAGGAAAAGCCAACCTCAACGGGCCAACCCAAGGACACGGTTCCCAGTTTTACCATACCACCTCCTTTTCCTAGTCGTTTTGCCAAATCAAAGAAAGAAGCTCAATACAAGGAGATCATGGATATTTTTAGCAAGATACACGTCAACATTCCATTTATTGAGGACATCAGAAACGTACCCAGGTATGCTAAGGTTTTGAAGGATTTGTGTACAAGGAAGGATAGGTTGATTGTTAATTAGATCACTCAAGTGGGAGAAAGTGCAACAAATATATTACTTAAGAAGATGCCTACGAAGTGTGAAGATACTGGTGGGTTCACGGTTCACGTGACCATTGGTAACCGAAGATTTGAGCGTGCTTTGCTTGATTTAGGTACTTCCATAAGTGTTATGTCAGCCGATGTTTATGATTCTTTGAATCTCGGACCTTTAAAAGAGGCAAAAATCATTATTCAATTGGCTAACAAGTCCAACATATATCCTAAGGGAGTCGTGGAGGACGTGCTAGTTCAAGTGAATCAGTTAATCTTTCCGGTTGATTTCTACATTGTGGATACGCATAATGGAGATAATTGTTCATCTACTTCGTTACTTCTTGGGAGACCGTTCATGAAAACTGCAAAGACGAAGATTGATGTTGATAGTGGTGCACTCACTATGGAATTTGATAAGGAGATCATACGGTTCAATATTTTAGAAACCGTGCACTATCCTAGTGATGTTCACTCAGCTTTCTCTATTGATGTTATTGGTTCGTTAGCACAAAAAATGTTTGATTTGAATGTTGAAGATGAACTTGGAGTTGTGTTACGCAATAACATTGATTTGGATATTCACGGGCAGCCGAACATGGACGTTGACTTAGCCAAAGAGCTAGTGGAGATGTGTGATGCTTTAACAGCATTACAAGAAGCTAAACCGGGTAATATTTCTTATATTTATTTATCCGTAACTAATGAAGTTCTATTACCTTCTATTGAGCAGACACCGAAACTAGAATTGAAGCTGCTTTAAGATCACTTAAAGTAAGCGTACTTGGGTGATAAAGAAGAACTTTCGGTGATCATTGCAGAAAACCTCACACCAATACAAGAAGAACGTCTACTTAGGGTTCTGAAAGAGCACAAAACGACTATTGGTTGGACAATTGCCGACATCAAAGGAATTAGTCCATCCATGTGCATACATAGAATCCTAATGGAAGATGATTTTAATCATGTACGTGTTGTTCAGCGTAGGATTAACCCCCCAATGTTGGAGGTCGTGAAGAAAGAGATCCTCAAATTGCTAAGTGTGAGGGTGATTTACCCAATTTCTGACATCAAATAGGTTAGCCCGGTTCAAGTGGTGCCTAAGAAATCAGGTGTCATTGTTATTAGAAATCAAAATGATGAACTTGTTCCTACAATAGTTAAAACAGGATGGAGAGTGTGCATAGACAACAAGAAGCTTAATACAGCAACCCGAAAGGATCACTTTCCTTTACCTTTCATTGATCATATGTTAGAAAGGTTAGCGGGACATTCATATTATTTCTTTTTTACAGTTATTCGGGGTATAATCATATTTTTATTACGCCGGAGGATCAGGAGAAGACTACTTTTACTTGTCCTTTTGGTACATTTTCCTACAGACGGATGTCGTTTGGTCTTTGCAATGCGCCTGCCACTTTTCGAAGGTGTATGGTCAGTATATTTTCTGATTTTGTGGAACACATCATTGAGGTATTTATGGATGACTTTAGAGTTTATGATGATTCATTTGATATTTGTTTATAAAATCTTTAACTGTGCTTAAAAGATGCATAGATACTAATCTTGTTCTTAATTAGGAGAAATGCCACTTTATGGTAAATCATGGAATAGTGCTTGGTCATATTGTGTCCTCTAAAGGGCTTGAGGTTGACAAAGAAAAGATAGATTTGATAAGAAACTTACAATATCCCACTTCGGTGAGGGAGATTCGTTATTTTCTAGGTCATGCAGGTTTTTACTGGCGGTTTATCAAGGATTTATGTTAGAGCACTGCTTGGTCGAACTCGCATGCGTTGCTATCTCAAGCACGTTTGTCAAGTTTAGTTATCAAAACTACATGTCTTGATTTCTAGACTACTTATATCTAAGTCTCGGTTTAGGACAGATTAGTGTAGTTGAGCTCCAGACTCCATGGCGATCATGTTACGAAGACGAAGAACTACTCGAGGAACAAGTGGAACTTCATCCGACTAAAAGGTATGTGGAGACTTGAACTTATCTATCACTCAACAGTCTATCTCTTTATCTCCTACTCTTGAGACAAAGTCGTATAAGTATGAGAGTTTTCATACATACACATTTGTTATTTCAAGCCGAGTTTACTCTCCTATCTTTTTCTCGAAATACGTGTTGGTAAGCTTTCGCTTTAACCACTATTCATCTTTATCTGTGACGAAAGTCATAATACGTTTCAATCTTGAAAATAACTTTGATGACGATTGTCGTGAATAACGATTGTTATAACATTATAGAAGAATGTTTCAATGATTGAAATGTAGAGTTGAGATTATGTAACCAACTATGGATATAAGCATATATAGTGTGTTCACACATTAGTGTATAAACCCATGTGTCGGAAACCAATTGTGTGCACTTGTGCATGCGACATTGGTAAAGGAGACAGGTTGGGTACGCGTACTCACGGAAGTTTTCTAACCGAAAATTTCTGCTGGGTTTCCAAACTCAAATCCGGTTAGCTAAGGTACACGTACCCGTACGCATACTAGTTGGTTATTTCTCAAATCGGAAGTTTATGAACTTAAAACAATAAATCAATAAGGAATGCAATCTTTGCAAACCGTGGCTATATTATTCATGAATTGATTCAAATGAATCAAACCGATTTTGTTTCAATTGTGTCAATGAATAAAGACCTAAGCAATTGAACAACTCTATCAACTAGTTCCTATGAGTCATTTGAACTAGTTATGATAAAAATGAATATGGTTGATATGAAAGTACTCATATGGCTAACCTCGATTAACTATTTGTGAACCAACCAAGTGTATACGTTTAGGTACGGTTACTCACACCTAAATGAAACACATTTCATTTTTTTATGACAAGCTATGTTTTGATCTAACGGTTGAAAGATATTAGCTTGGAGAAATCAGGTTTTTCATCCAACAGTGAATATTGAATACTTTGTTACTAAGGTAACTTAGATTGCAAACCCTGATTTAAAAACTATATAAAGGAGACATCTAGCAATTGAAAAAACTAATCCCCACACCTCCTGTGTGATACTAGTTAGTTTGCTATAGTCGATTCTCCTTTAACCTTAGGTTTCTTCCCGAAACCCTGTAGGTTAACGACTGAAAGACTTCATTGGGATTATGAAGCCAGATGAAAGTACTTCTCTTGTAGTTGAGCGATCTGATCTTGCGATTTTCTATCGTACGAGTTCAATTGAATAATTGACTTGAGATTATATCTTCGATAGGGCAAGATAAAAAGAAATCACAAACATCTTCGTCTCATTGTTTTTGATTCCGCAACATCTTGTTTCGCTACCATACGATTAAGATTGTTGTGAGGTGATTGATAATACTAGGATGTTCTTCGGGAATATAAGTCCGGATTATCAATTAGTTCCTGTTCACCTTGATTTATCAAAAGATGAAACAAAAACTCTTCAGTATTTCTGTGGGAGACAGATTTATTCAATCGTATAGACTTTTCTGTGTGAGACAGATTTGTGTATTAACTCTTTGACTTTGGGTCGTCGCAACTCTTGGTTGTGGGTGAGATCAGCTAAGGGAATCAAGTGCGTAGTATCTTGCTGGGATCAGAGACGTAAGGAGCGCAACTGTACCTTGAATCAGTGCGAGATTTATTAGGGTTCAACTACAGTCCAGACCGAAGTTAGTTTGTAGTAGGCTAGTGTCTGTCGAGGCATAATACAGTATGGTGTTCAATCTGGACCAGGTCCCGGGGTTTTTATGCATTTGCAGTTTCCTCGTTAACAAAATTCTGGTGTCTGTGTTATTTCTATTCCGCATTATATTTTTTTATATAATTGAAATATCACAGGTTGTGCGTTAAGATCAATCAATTAGAATATCCAACCTTTGATTGTTGATTTAAATTGATTGACACTTGGATATTGGTATTTGGTACCATCCAAGTTATTATCCTTGTATTTGATAAAGACTCGCAGATTTATATTTGCTTGAGTAAAAATCAAATCAAGTGAGAGAGATATTAACTCGTAGATATACTTTTCTCTAGATTGAGTCTGAATGTCTAGTTGATTCTCTAGAAAGTATATTAGAGTTAGTCCATACAGATTGCTAATCAAAATATTGGGTGTGGTTGTTATACCCCCGCTTTTTCAATTGGTATCATAGCAGGAAAACATGTTTAAGACCTCAAAAGTCTGTGTTTATAGCTATCTGACTCTATGGACAGTAGTGATATCCCTAACGTCACAAAACCAGATCAAAATTCTTCTGATACTGTTTAGAATATTGAAATCTCCGAGAATTCTCACATATCTTCCCCTCTGTCAAAAATTGTTGTAGACTGGGAAAATCACCTAGATGAACAACTGGATGAACTTTCAAATGAAAGTGACTCTGACGAGGGACCAAGTATTGATGAGGAAGTCTCACAATATATCATACTCTTTGACGATATCATAGATGAAAAAGGATCATCTGCCTACCTAGCAGAATACTTGTTTCCTCTCTATCGGGAAAACAGGAAACTAAAAAAAACTCTTTAAAGGATATGATAGTGGTTAGCACTGATACAATCCATCCTCAAAGACCGTGATGAATAAATCAGGTCAAAGGACGCTGAATGTGAAAAACTTCAGAAGAGTATCTATGAGTTGAAAGGAAAACTTGCAGAATCTAAGGCAATGTGTGTCTCTCAACCGAAAGAGGCTAATGACAGAGAACAACTCTTTCGCATCAAAGAGAAGCAACTGAAGAATGATCTATCTAGAGCAGTCAACAAGGTAAAGTCTCTAGAAGAGAATATGAAAAGGTTCAATACTAGCTCTATAAAATTATCTTCCATGTTAGGAGCATGTAAAGAACATCATGATACATGTGGTCTCGGCTATAAAGGAATATACGCTCTAAGCACTGGAAAGATAAACTTTATCTTTGATAATGACAATTCACTGTGTGAAAAATTATCTACTACAACTGGTGATGTTGTAAACAAAGATTGTCATCCTTCAAACAAAAGTCATAGGAGAACCGGCAAAACCTTTAACTGCTACTACTATGGATACATAGGTCATGTTGAACGGAAATGTCGCTTTCGGATAAGGAATGAAAAACTTCATAAAATTCTCATATGGATGTCAAAAGAAGTAATTAAACCTGTTTATCTTCATACTTGGAACATCATTGTCTCGAATACTGAAAAGTACAGTGACAATTCTTCTATTAGTTATAAGTATGATTCAAATTTCTTCTACAATCGTAGGGAAAAGAAACACATACGGACAACTAAGTCGGTTGATGTTCCAGTAAAGAGAAAAAGACGTCAAAGTAAGAAGGATATTTCAATAAAGGAGGGAATATCATCTATTGGCAAGGATCACACTGTGTCAAAAATATCGGGTTATAAAAAATCATGCTGCCGATTTAAAGACTAGTATAAATAATCTCAAACGGAAAATCAAAAAATTAAGGAAGAAAGCATTTTCAGGTATGAGTCATCCTTATCATAATAATCCTTTTGAAAATATTCCTGCTACTTCTCCTTGTACCTCAGAGAAGGAAAACGATGATAAGCTACTCGCTCATACAACAACATAATCATTTTGTAAACTTGCATTCTCATTCCAACCTTAAGAGAATGCACATGGAGTTCAAGATATAACCCATCTTGAAAAAAATGGTTGTTGTATTACTCGTTTGTAATTTGTTTTCTGTAGCCTGTTTGAACCACTGGTTTTTTCAATGCTCCTTCTGTATCTTAAAAATCTCTTGGCAAAGTCTTTTGACATAAGGCTCCCTTGCTCATACGGTTTAGAACATGTTTCCTAACCGTGAGCATTCACGTACCTGGACACTACCGACATTAACCCTAAGGTTTGTCTATATGTATCTCATACATATATATATATATATATCATGAAATTTTTTCTTGGTATATACTAGCTCGGTAACGGAAACAGTCTCCTGAGGATTAAAGGTGCAAACAATGGAAGGATGCAAGAAGGAAGTTGATATTGAAAGAGATGTTATTGTTGGGTTTTATGAGAATCCTGTTTCTATAAACTTCTACCAGGAAATAGATCATGTAAACAATCAACCAGTTCAAATGTCTCAACAACTGGTTGGAAATCTTCTTCAAGATTTTCAAGTTCCACGTGACCAATTCGTGATCGCTAAAAGAAATCTCGATTTCGTTAGGATCAAATTGAAGGAAGCCAATGAGGAACTTGTCTCTGTTCGAGATCCTTTAGCTCGACTTGATTAGATGATTTATTTGTCTAGGAAACTTCTTAAGAGAATTTTATTCTTGTTTTTGTTTAAGAAGGGTAACTAGGGTTTGGAATAGCCATTATTGTGAGTACACATAGCTATGTCCAACGTTTTCATCTTCATGTTTTTAGATTTATTTGTTAAAATTCTAAAGTTGGTTTGGAAGATGATTTTTGCAGTATTAATCTTTATGGTTTTATATATTGCAATATGTTATGGGATATGTGTGTTTGCGTCCGTGAACTATTATTGTCCCATACTATGTCAAAATTTATCTTGTTTATATGTCGATATGCAAATATTGATACAAGAATCGATGAACTCTTGACATAACAAAAGTTAAGCCTATATTGTCAATTCTTTGATGAAAGATAGGTTACAATATTTTGTCTACAAAGATTATGTCTATTGTAAGTCGTTATGCAAATAGTGATGAAGATAGAATGAATCTTTGTATATTCCATAATATTGATATTTCCCTGATCCATATTTTATGTATATACTGTGCGGCTCCATAAGTCTTCTTGTGCGAGCATTTCTAACTAAACTAATCATAGATTCGTTTGTGGTTATTTTGGTTATGTATTCCAATTAAATTAATCATGGGTTTTCTTGTGGTTAGTTTAATTGAGAATTTTTGGATAACAAAATCATTTTGTGGTTTTGGGTATCCAAAGAAATCCTTCTTTTCTTGTAAAAGTAAGGTCACTCTTGTTGTTCTTTAGAGAATGACATCAAATGGGGAAGAGTTCTTTTGAACTTGCGCTTAATTTCCATATCTTTGTGGGGAGTGCGGCTGTGGAATTTTGAGGAGTTATCTTGTATCTTTATAAACTCCGTGATGAATGCATTTAGCTTCGTCTATATGATTGCATCTAAACAAGTTGATATGTGCTTTTCTTTTGTCTTGAAGTTTCTCCATGAAAATTTCATTAGGATCCCGTTTTCGTACCTTTGCCAATTTTATTGACAAAAAGGGGGAGAATTAATATGTAGTTCACACTACAAATACATATGGTTTTCAGATCATTATGTAAGGGGGAGTGGTTTTCGTGTTGAGACGAAGTATTGACTAAGGGGGAGTGATACATATCACCATATTATTGTTGTCGAAGTTGTGATACAAGAACTTTGATATTGTGTAATAATACTATGACACTGTATAAAAATGATCGAGAGATTTTGTTTTCTCATTGTTATGGCTACGGAACTTCAACAACTATGATGCTGAATTGAACATCTGTGTAATCATGGGAGTACTTGGAAAAGACGAAGTTTTCGAGTAATGTTGAAGCACCAAGGAGATCAAGCATGTGGACGATAAGCTACAAAGTGTTATTTATTTTGTAATCCATATGTATTGATAATTTTGCCACTAAAATTGACAAAGGGGAGATTGTTAGAGCACTGCTCGGTCGAACTCGCATGCATTTCTATCTCAAGCATGTTTGTCAATTTTAGTTGTCAAAACTATATGTCTTGATTTCTAGACTACTTATAGCTAAGTCTCGACTTAGGACAGATTAGTGTAGTTCATCTCCAGACTCCATGGCGATTATCTTACGAAGACGAAGAACTACTCGAGGAACAAGTGGAACTTCATCCGACTAAAAGGTGTGTGGAGACTTGAACTTATCTATCACTCAAAAGTCTATCTCTCTATCTCCTACTCTTGAGACAAAGTCGTATAAGTATGATAGTTTTCATACATATACATTTGCTATTTCGAGCCGAGTTTACTCACCTATCTTTTTCTCGAAATATGTGTTGGTAAGCTTTCGCTTTAACCACTCTTCATCTTTATCCGTGAAGAAGGTCATGATGACGTTTCAATCTTGAAAATAGCTTTGATGACAATAGTCGTAAATAACGATTGTTATAACATGATAGAAGAATGTTTCAATGATTGAAATGTAGAGTTTAGATTATGTAACCAACTATGGATATAAGCATATATAGTGTATTCCCACATTAGTGTATAAATCCATGTGTCGGAAACCAATTGTGTGCACTTGTGCATGCGACATTGGTAAAGGAGACAGGTTGGGTACGCTAAGCGTACCCGTAAGCGTACTAGCGGAAGTTTTCTAACCGAATTTTTTTGTTGGAGTTTATAGTTTACAAACTGGAAAACCAGTCACCTTAGGGAGCGTACCCGTACGCGTACTCACAGAAGTTTTTAAACCGAAAATTTCTGCTGAGTTTCCAAACTCAAATCCGGTTAGCTAAGGTACACGTACCCGTACGCGTACTCAAACTGGTTATTTCTCAAATCGGAAGTTCATGAACTTAAAACAATAAATCAATAAAGAATTCAATCTTTGCAAACCGTGAATATATTGTTCATAAATTGATTCAAGTGAATCAAACCGATTTTGTTTTAATTTTGTCTATGAATAAAGACCTAAGCAATTGAACAACTCTATCAACTAGTTCTTATGAGTCATTTGAACTAGTTGTGATAAAGATGAATATGGTTGATATGAAAGTACTCATATGGCTAACCTCAGTTAACTATTTGTGAACCAACCAAGCGTACACGTTTAGGTACGGTTACTCAAACCTAAATGAAACACATTTCATTTGCGTATGACAAGCTAAGTTTCGATCTAACGGTTGAAATATATTAGCTTGGAGAAATCAGGTTTTTCATCTAACGGTGAATATTGAACACTTTGTTACCAAGGTAACTTAGATTGCAAACCCTTATTTGAAAATTATATAAAGGAGACATCTAGAAATTGGAAAAACTAATCCCCACACCTCTTATGTGATACTAGTTAGTTTGATAGAGTCGATTCTCCTTAACCTTAGGTTTCTTCCCTAGACCCTGTAGGTTAACGACTGAAAGACTTCATTGGGATTGTGAAGCCATATGAAACTACTTCTCTTTTAGTTGAGCGATCCGATCTTTCCATTTTCTATCGTATGAGTTCAATTGAATAATTGTCTTGAGATTATATCTCCGATAAGGCAAGATAAAAAAAATCACAAACATCTTCATCTCATCGTTTATGATTCCGCAACATCTTGTTTCGCTACCATACGATTAAGATTATTGTGAGGTGATTGATAATACTAGGTTGTTCTTCTGGAATATAAGTCCGGATTATCAATTAGTTCCTGTTCACCTTGATTTATCAAAAGATGGAACAAAAAATCTTGAGTATTTCTGTGGGAGACAGATTTATCCAATCCTATAGACTTTTCTGTGTGAGACAGATTTTTCTATCAACTCCTCGACCTTGGGTCGTAGAAACTCTTGGTTGTGGGTGAGATCAGCTAAGGGAATCAAGTGCGTAGTATCCTGCTGGGATCAGAGACGTAAGGAGCGCAACTGTACCTTGAATCAGTGTGAGATTGATTAGGTTTCAACTACAGTCCAGTCCGAAGTTAGTTTGTAGTAGGCTAGTGTCTGTAGCGGCTTAATACAGTGTGGTGTTCAATCTGGACTAGGTCCCGAGGTTTTTCTGCATTTGCAGTTTCCTCGTTAACAAAATTATGGTGTCTGTGTTATTTCTATTCCGCATTATATTTTTTTATATAACTGAAATATCACAGGTTGTCCGTTAAGATCAATCAATTAGAATATCCAACCTTTGGTTGTTCATTTAAATTGATTGACACTTGGATATTGGTCTTTGGTACCATCCAAGTTATTATCCTTGTATTTGATAAAGACTCGTGGTATCTCAAGGAATTAAACCTAAAACTATGGTTATATTTACACCTGCAAGTATACAGGGTCAGATAGTAGATAATGAATAAGCAGGGGAAGTCCACAGGGACAAGGAGGGAGCTGGTGTTGTTTTCTAAATCTTTCTAGTGACAGTGACTAAAAGCACTAGGGCATTTGAATCCACCCAATAATCCTAAGCTAAGGAAATGCCTATTCAAATTATGTTCTTTCTCTTTTCCAGATAAAACTACAATGAATGATCTCTCAGTTAGTTTCCCTAACGCACCCCTAGTATAAGCTATCTTCTTACAGCACAACCTATCACAGGCTCATTTGGTTCAATTAGCTAACTGTCATTCCTTTATCAATTAAGCACATTTCTTCCTCCAGAGAGGTCTCAAATGGATGACTTATCAACCAACTTCACTAACTCACCCCTAGTATCAACTGTCTTCTTACAGTACAATTGATCACAGGCTAATTTGATCCATTAGCTAACTATCATTCCTAAAGCAATGAAGCACAACAAGAACAACAACATGAACATGAATTATCTTAACATATGATTATGGGTTTCATCAAAACCCTAGTTATTAAATTATAACATGATGAACACAATACTGAAAATAAACTACTACAACTTGGTGCACCGGCTACTCCGGGCATACCTCAATTTCACACCCAACACCTTCTATTTATACAAGCAAGCAAAAACCCAAAAATCCCCAAATTATCAGAAAATTAGGGTTTCACCAAAAAGTGAAATTGACCCTTACCTAATCTCTGATATCCACTCCAATACGTTGACCCATGCTTCTATTTCTCTTCCCGCTCCATGTCCTGCTCCAATTACTTCTAGCTCATCAACCTATCTCACCAACTTCACACCTAGGGTTCAGTGGCGTGAAAATAGATGAAATTAGTTGTTGAGGAAGATGTAGGACGTGATAGTGATGATGGGTTGTGGTTGTTAGAACCCATGATGGCTTTTGGTGGGAGTTATGGTGGTGGCAGCGACGGGACAGAGAGTTGGTGGTGGTGGTGTCGCTGTGTAGGGAAGGAGGAGGAAGAAGAAATCGATGGAAAAGAGAAGGGGTGTGTTTGGTTCGATTAGGTGAGGGTGGGGTTGGTGTTGTAGTGTTAGGCGGGTGTAGCAAATGTTGATGAACAACGAGGATAAGCGTTGGATTGGGAATTGATAGATCAGTCTGACGGCGAGATGGAAGGAAGCTTGGAGCGACCGTCGGATGCCTGATACAACGAAACTGACGGCTCAAGATGGAGTTAGGTGCTGAAGTGTTTGACAGGAGCTTCAGATTTCGATGCATGAAGATGATGCGACCGTTGGATGATGAGATGGATCCAATCTGACGGATGAAGATGAAGACGGGTATGGATATTTGAAATGGGTTTGGGTAAAGGTTTTGGGCCTTGGGCATGCCGGGCCCATATCTTCTTTAAGGACAATTCTTCCTCTTCAAGCCCACTTCTAGCCTTTGAGTCTTGCGCACGACATTCTTCGCGGCTTCCTTGCGTGATTCCTCCTGGCTTTTTCACCACTTTTCTGCTCTTTTCTCTCCGCGATTCATCCAAGCTTTATTTATTACCTAAAAATGCAAAATTAATTAATAAAAATATTTATTCTTGAAAACAATGAAAATACAGAATATGGGATAAAATGTAGAATTAATGCACAAAAGATGAGTTAAATGCCAAGAAAAATATATAGAAATATGCACTTTTTAGGACTCATCAAATACCCCCAAACCTGAATTTTACTTGTCCTCAAGTAAAACAAAACTAAGGAAATCCTACCTATACCACTGTCGCTGGTCTCTCGAATGCATTTAGCGTATGCACTAAGCCTTTTAAACCACTAAGTGTCCCTAGTGGACGAGTGAAGTCTCGTGAAGGTTTGCTTAGAACGTACCTACAAAGTTCTAGGTCAAAATATAAGCTCAGATTCCATCAAATGTGACATGTGCAAGTCAGTTTAAGCTCACAGCAAAATGGAGATGTCAATCTAGCTATCAAAGGCACAATCCTAGCACTGATAACAAATAAAGACATGTGATAAGAGTGTAAAGTGTATCTACACATGTGTAAAGAAAGATCGGATGTTATGACTACTAATCACCAAGAGATAGTTTCTCAGGCTAAGAACCAAGGTCCAAATCTAGCTAGCTGTCCGGACTTTACGAGAATTGTGAATGAGTTGGAGGTGTTTCACAATTACTCGCGTTGTACATCAATGGCATACACCCTCCTTGCTTATTACAATGAAAAAACAAAAGATGACTTTTTACATGACTCTTATTTACATTGACTACTCTCTTTTATTTTTGGAACAAGAGAGGATGGAATTGATAAATACTTGATTAATTTTTTCATTTTTTTCATTCTTTTATTTTTTATTTATTTTTTTTTCATCTTTTTTTCTGAATATATACATCATTATTTTTTATTTTTTATTTTTTTTAACAAGCAAAACTTTTGATACATAACAAAAAGAAACAAAAAATTACATGACACTTTGCAAGAGGTAGCCCTTTTTGATGCACCCAGTTAAATTCGATGGTTGTCTTTCTTAATGTAACCTCCACCTTCTATCCCAACCAACCAAAGAACAAGCTAGTCAAGTTTCGTTCAGTATTCTAAAGTGATTGGCAACTAAAACTTCCGATAGAACACCTCAAGGATGAGGCTATACATGTATTGGTAGATCGTGCGCGTGCAAGTTTCTTATCACAATGTGAATTGTGCTAGAATCAGGGTGCCTAAATATCTAGACTAAGACTCCTAATAAAAAATACATATTTGCACAAGAGTCAACATTTCAAGGTAAATGAGCTCGATTTTTATGATTTTTCATTTTTTTAATTTTTTTGGAATTTTTTAATTTTTTTCAAAAAGAGGGAGTTCTGTTTGGTTCACAAAAGAGGCAAGCCCAAAATCCAAAAAGTTAAGTTTCGAGCAAGCCCACTATTAAGAAACTACAAGCCTAACAAACAACTAAATTACAAGCCCAAATAAAGAAAGAAATAAAAATAAAACTAATTATTACAAACCCACAAAAAAAAAAGAGAATAAAAATAAAACTAAAATTATTACAATCCCAAACAAAGAAAGAAATAAAATTAAAATAATTATTAATGCCCACAGATTAAAAATGGAAGCCCACAGGTTGGGTTCTCTTAATGGGTTTAGGCTTACCTTTGAAGCACAGCCCAGCTGTTCAGCTTGGTTGCAAAAGCCCAGTTGGGCTTTGGATCATCCTTCTTCAACTCCTTAACAGAGGCCCAGTTGGGTCACAACTTCTACTCCAACAGCACCAGCCCAGCCCAGCAACAGCTTCAACAGTTACAGCTCCAGCACCAACATCTCCAAAGTTCCAGCAGGTCGCACAACTGCAAGTCCTCAGCACCAGCAGCTTCTCAGCACCACAGTACTAAAGTATCAACAGCAGCAGCAAAGCTGCAATGCAGGAAAATGCAAGATGATGTAATAAGCAAAGTGTGCAAGAAAATGCAAGAATGATGCAGTAATAACTTAAGGTGCACTAAAGATGCAGGTAACTTAACCTAAACAAGATGCAAATGTAAAATACTAGGATGCAGTGCAAGAATGCAAGAATGTAGTGACAGGAAAATGAAAGTAAACAAAAAGAACTGAAAGAATGTAGATGTGCAAGTGATATGCAAGATGATGTACCTAAAACAGAATGTAATGATAGAAAGATATTGTAAATGCAAAATATGCTGCAGCTATGAAGTTATGAAATGAACTGCAATGCAAAATATGCTAAATGCACAATATTCTAAATGCAACAGCTGAATGCACTTACAGCTAAAAATGAACTGCAATGATGAAACAGGCAGTAAATGAGGAAATAACTTGTAAGAGTGACAGCAAGAGTGACAGATGAAGATGCAAGAATGAGGTTATGTGCAAGATATGCAATGAAAGTGCAAATATGCAGTGACAATGAAAAGTATGCAGTAAAATGCAGAAAATAAGAGCAAAGATAAAGAGCAAACAGCAACAGCACCGCTACCGAGTCCCCGGCAGCGGCGCCAAAAACTTGGTAGCTCAAGGAATTAAACCTAAAACTATGGTTATATTTACACCTGCAAGTATACAGGGTCAGATAGTAGATAATGAATAAGCAGGGGAAGTCCACAGGGACAAGGAGGGATCTGGTGTTGTTTTCTAAATCTTTCTAGTGACAGTGACTAAAAGCACTAGGGCATTTGAATCCACCCAATAATCCTAATCTAAGGCAATGCCTATTCAAATTATGTTCTTGCTCTTTTCCAGATAAAACTACAATGAATGATCTCTCAGTTAGTTTCCCTAACGCACCCCTAGTATAAGCTGTCTTCTTACAGCACAACCTATCACATGCTCATTTGGTTCAATTAGCTAACTGTCATTCCTTTATCAATTAAGCACATTTCTTCCTCCAGAGAGGTCTCAAATGGATGACTTATCAACCAACTTCACTAACTCACCCCTAGTATCAACTGTCTTCTTACAGTACAATTGATCACAGGCTAATTTGATCCATTAGCTAACTATCATTCCTAAAGCAATGAAGCACAACAAGAACAACAACATGAACATGAATTATCTTAACATATGATTATGGGTTTCATCAAAACCCTAGTTATTAAATTATAACATGATGAACACAATACTGAAAATAAACTACTACAACTTGGTGCACCGGCTACTGCGGGCATACCTCAATTTCACACCCAACACCTTCTATTTATACAAGCAAGCAAAAACCCCAAAATCCCCAAATTATCAGAAAATTAGGGTTTCACCAAAAAGTGAAATTGACCCTTACCTAATCTCTGATATCCACTCCAATACGTTGACCCATGCTTCTATTTCTCTTCCCGCTCCATGTCCTTCTCCAATTACTTCTAGCTCATCAACCTATCTCACCAACTTCACACCTAGGGTTCAGTGGCGTGAAAATAGATGAAATTAGTTGTTGAGGAAGATGTAGGACGTGATAGTGATGATGGGTTGTGGTTGTTAGAACCCATGATGGCTTTTGGTGGGAGTTATGGTGGTGGCAGCGACGGGACAGAGAGTTGGTGGTAGTGGTGTCGCTGTGTAGGGAAGGAGGAGGAAGAAGAAATCGATGGAAAAGAGAAGGGGTGTGTTTGGTTCGATTAGGTGAGGGTGGGGTTGGTGTTGTAGTGTTAGGCGGGTGTAGCAAATGTTGATGAACAGCGAGGATAAGCGTTGGATTGGGAATTGATAGATCAATCTGACGGCGAGATGGAAGGAAGCTTGGAGCGACCGTTGGATGCCTGATACAACGAAACTGACGGCTCAATATGGAGTTAGGTGCTGAAGTGTTTGACAGGAGCTTCAGTTTTCGATGCATGAAGATGATGCGACCGTTGGATGATGAGATGGATCCAATCTGACGGATGAAGATGAAGACGGGTATGGATATTGGAAATGGGTTTGGGTAAAGGTTTTGGGCCTTGGGAATGCCGAGCCCATATCTTCTTTAAGGACAATTCTTCCTCTTCAAGCCCACTTCTAGCCTTTGAGTCTTGCGCACGACATTCTTCGCGGCTTCCTTGCGTGATTCCTCCCGGCTTTTTCATCACTTTTCTGCTCTTTTCTCTCCGCGATTCATCCAAGCTTTATTTATTACCTAAAAATGCAAAATTAATTAATAAAAATATTTATTCTTGAAAACAATGAAAATACAGAATATGGGATAAAATGTAGAATTAATGCACAAAAGATGAGTTAAATGCCAAGAAAAATATATAGAGATATGCACTTTTTAGGACTCATCAACTCGCAGATTTCTATTTGCTTGAGTAAATATCAAATCAAGTGAGAGAGATATTAAATCATTGATATACTTTTCTCTAGATTGAGTCTGACTGTCTAGTTGATTCTCTAGAAAGTATATTGGAGTTATTCCATACAGATTGCTAAACGAAATATTGGGTGTGGTTGTTATACCCCCGCCTTTTCAATTTCTCCAAAATCTCAATGCCGATGTGCAAATTATTGCAAAAGGAGGTTATTTTTGACTTCAACAAGGAGTGCCAGGATGCCTTTGATAAGTTGAAAGAATTGCTTACAATTGCACCAATTATCAAGTCACCGGATTGGAGTTTTCCGTTCGAATTAATGCGTGATGAAAGTGACTATACGGTTGGAGCCGTTTTGGGTCAAAGAGTAGAAAAGATGTCTCATGTATTTATTATGCATCTAGGACCCTAAACGATGCAAAAAATCAACTATTCTACCACCGAGAAAGAATTTTTGGATATTCTTTTTGAACTAGAAAAATTTAGATCCTATTTGGTGGGTTCAAAAGTGGTTGTGTATTCTGATCATGCAACACTTAGGTACCTATTAAAGAAGAAAGAAGCTAAGCCAAGACTAATACGGTGGATTCTACTATTGCAAGAATTTGTTTATGAAATAAAGGATAAAAGAGGTGTTGAAAATACTGTTGCGGATCATGTCAGTAGACTTGTTGTGTCCGAAGAAGAACTTCCTTTACAAGATCGTTTTCCAGACGAACAACTTTTCTCAATTGAAGATTCAACACCCTGGTACGCGGACATAGCGAACTATTTGGTTACAAGACAAGTACCTAGTACAATGTCTAAGTTTCAAAAGCTTAAGCTTAAGAAAATATCCAAGCAGTATGTGTAGGAAGAGCCCTACTTGTGGAAATACGGTTCTGATCAAATCATCCGCAGGTGCGTACCTAATTCTGAATTTCAATTTATTCTTACTTTTTGTCATACATATGCATGTGGTGGATTTTATTGGCCTACCCTATTTGAGGATGCATATATTTTTTGCAAATCTTGTGATAGATGTCAAAGAACTTTCAATCTAGGTGCTCAAAATCAAATGCCACTCAATCCCATTCTCACTGTAGAGATTTTTGATGTGTGGGGTATAGATTTTATGGGTCCTTTTGTCAATTCTTATGGAAAATGTTATATACTTCTTGTTACGGATTATGTTTCGAAATGGGTGGAAGCTAAAGCCATCCCTGCTAATGATTCTCAAGTTGTTTGTGAGTTTGTGAAGGTATATATTTTCTCTAGACATGGTACACCAAGAGTGGTTATCAGTGATGGAGGTTCACATTTTCAGAAATCCTTCCATGCTCTACTTAAGAAGAACAACATAACACACAAGGTTGGTATGCCGTATCATCCACAAACTAGTGGGCAAGCCTAAATCTCAAACCGTGATATTAAATCCATTCTTGAGAAAATCGTAAACACTACACGGAAAGATTGGAGTTATAGGTTTAATGATGCGCTTTGGATGTATAGAATGGCGTACGGAACACCGATTGGTATGTCCCCATATTGGTTGGTTTATGGAAAAGCTTGTCATCTTCCGGTTGAACTTGAACACAAGGCATATTGGGTGATAAAAATGTGCAACATGGATTATGACAATGCGGGGAGACAAAGGAAGCTACAACTCAATGAGCTAGAAGATATACGTAATGATGCTTACGAGAGTTCTCGTATATACAAGGAAAAAACGAAGCCTTTCCATGTCAAAATGATTTCTCGAAAGAATTTTGTTGTGGGACAAAAAGTTCTTTTATTTAATTCTCGTCTTAGACTATTTCCTGGGAACCTAAGGTCCAGATGGATTAGACCGTTTGTTGTTACTAATGTTTCTCTTATGGTGCGGTTGAAATTTCTAGTCTTAGAGATAAAAACTTTAAAGGTTAATGGTCATAGATTGAAGCCATATTATGAAATCATTGATTGGAAGAGATTGAGCTTCATGATTTACTTCCTCTGGAGAAGCAGTTTGGCGAATGCTAAATCGGACTGAGGACATTAAATTAAGAGCTACTTGGGATTCAACCCATCGGTTTTGTATCTCTATATATCCCCTTTTTTTTGTTTTATTAGTTTTGCATGTCATATCTTGCATCCCCATCCTATATTTTACAAAGTCCCGTATCTATAATGAATGTTTGACGAAATTATTTTCGTTAGAAAAAAATAAATTCTGACTGCGCCCTTGTCACTAAAATAGCTATCGAGACTTCATACGGAGTCCTACTTGAGTGTTGACCCCAAATTTTAAATAGGACAGACTCACCTTTCTTTTCCAAAAAGAAAATCTGAATTCGAAGTCTGTTAAGTTGGAGCGATTGGCCTGGACATTTGAATTTCGTATTTTTCAGAACTTTCAGATTGCATGTCAGTCAGTCCGGAGGCCATAAAAGTCATATCGTTTACTGAAAAACTGATCCCTTTTGAAACCTTATATAAAAGATGTAGGCGAACAACTTTCGTTTAGGATGTTTTCCCGAGTTCCCTATCCATTTGTACAGTTTTTGAGTTTTTCAGGGATGTTATGTCAGAAATCAGAATTATCGGTTTTGAACATTGAGGACAATATCGAGTTTAAGTGTGGGGGAGCATTTAGTATCATACTATTTGCATATACACATAAAAAATAATACTATTTGATTTCTTGCATTCTTGAGACTTCATCTTTTGGAGTTAATTATGAGCTATTTAGGATGAGTCTAAACCTTTTAAGGTTGAAACAGTTCTTACAGTTATAGATTGAGTCCCACTCTATCGTTCTAAAATCCTTAAACATATACATTCATAATTGAATGTGAAACTCGGCTATGGTAGTCGTTTGAAAGATTCATCCTCGCAATTAATCATTACTGAATCACTTTCTTTTTATTTTTGCAGTTTTATGTTTCTCCAAAGTGATTTGGTGGGATCCTGATACTACCGTGGATGTTGTAGCAAGGTAATCATTGGTTGAGTATATAAAAGCCCCATAGACAATTGTCTTACACTCATAAAGAGTGAGCCTAAAAAGAAAAAGAAAAAAAATAAACATTTTTATAAGGCTCATATTCATTTATCGACACTTGGATAGCAATACGTGTGAAACGTTGTCCCTGTCTCCGTCTCTTAAACAAGCATGGAACGTAGGATCCAAGGCAACTATCACATACTTGCTGAAAATAAACATGCTCTTAGAATATCTAATCATGTGGTCGATGGAAATAAAAACCTATCATCATTATATAGCAAGTCAAATGACTATTGATGAGGTTCTTGACACTTGGGTGGCAGTATGCGTGAAACGTTGTCCTTGTCTCCGTCGCCTAAACAAGCGTGGAATGCAGGATCCAAGGAAACTATCACATACGTGCTGAAAAGGAAACATGCGCTTAGAGTATCTAATCATATGGTCAAGTTAAATGGGTGGTTCTCTCAACTATTGCGCTATAAAGAAGAATCCTTTGACGACATTCATACAAGTATTGTGGGTAACATCTTTCATTTTAGTTAACATTTACACACTTCACTTTTCTATTTCTGTTTTCTTATCTATCCATGTGATTTCAGTATGCGAGTGTTGTGACAAACATTGCAACAAGTACGATGACTATCTTAGTAGAGTTTTGCAATCAGGTTGAATGGCACATGTAAGTAATTGCTTATGTGTGGTGATTGGAATGTTTGTGGAATGTTTGCAGCTAAAAAACTTATGCAAACTAATTATTTAGCTACTACTTTGTGTCTATCCTTAGTGGCTCTTCCAAGGAGAGAAATTGGAGTAGGTTTTGTGGGTATACCTCTTTTAAGCCCTCATGAGACTACAACTATTCCACTAGGGACACCTAGGGGTTTAAAGGCTTGTTATACATGCTAAGTGTAACCGTTTTCTCAACGACATGGAGTTGTTGTATTTAGGATCAGTTGTATTTGGTTTGATCGAGGACTAGAAAAATCTAAGTGTGGTGGAATTTGATAAGTGCATAATTCATATGATTTTAGTGTCCATTCCATACTTGCTTTAGCTATTATTCTTACATATTTCCGTATTATTATTTTGGTTTTCTCTTATTTGTCTCTATTAGTTGAATCATCCAAAAAAGAAGATACAAAGTGCTGAAAAGATCTAGGAAGAGAAGTATTCCAAGTATCCAAGTGCCCAAGTCCAAGAGAAGTTGAAGAAGTGCGACGAAAAGGAGCAAAATGCTCAAAATCAAGAGACGGGCCAAAGACCAAGCTTAACTCATTCAAAATAAGGATTTCGTATCACCATCTTGAATATAATTGAAAGATAAAAAGAATGCAAAAATAATGAGGTCATTCCGAGTTCGGCCGAAGAAGTTGTGGCCAAAACGAATTTTTATCGAATACCGAAGAAGGTGAAGTATGCATACAGGTATGCATACTTGAAGTCCGAAAATTCCGTCTGGATTTTGCAGTATGCGTATGGATATGCATACTTAAAGTCCTTGAGTACCTTACTAGAGAATCATCCGTGCCGTACCGGTATGGGCTATTTCACACCATTATATTCTAGGGTGCTTTGTTGTTGCACCACGTCCGGCTTCTTCTTTCTGTTATCCCCTTGTTTTGTATCGCCCATGTCAAACAGTTGTGTGTTTTGTTTAATGAAAATTTTTGTGTTTAATTTCTAGAAGGCGTAGTCATTGGTAGCGTGGGTGATAATGATAGAGTTTTTTGGTATTAAATTGATTTCATTTTTGTCTGAAATTGTTTTTATGGTAATTACATTATAATGGGAAACGAAATACCAACCTTTGCCCTACTATTAACCACTTACGGATAATTTTTCAATCAAAATTGAAAACCCAGATGAACCCAAATTCTAGAAAGTGTTGAAGTTGAGGAAAGTCGAAACCTTTTAAATAGAAAATGGATTAGAATCTGATTCAATATGTTTAAAAAATAGGGAACTGAAATCAGAAACATGAAAGGAGTAACTCAAATCCTAAATTTCACATTCATTTCTTGTGCTTTCGTTAACAATTAATTTCACTGACATTGTAATTACGACTATTTTTCAACCCATATATCCCCTAATTTTTTATTTACAATTTTCTAAATTGTAATTACGATTTTTTTCACGTTATTATCAACATACAAAATAAAATCTAGATTCTTACAAAGATATAAACCGTGCCTCCTCGAAATCACTATTGATAAATGGCCGAGTGTATGGATAGAATCCCGAGATTGCCAAATATTACACATTATGGCGGCAAGGATGTCTTATCAAGTGTAACTACTTTTACATGGACACGGCACAAACCATATATTAATGTCTAGATAACCTTAACATTGCAAAACTGGATGGAACAAATCGATACTTCATACTCTCCAAAACTATCACCCCTAGTATGTCAGCAACCATTAGTTAATAAAAGACCTGCACCTGCAGAATATCCATAATAACAGGGAAATTAAGTAATCTCCCTGCTAAAAAAATCATAGTTGATTCTGATAATGGATACCTAAAGAAAATTGACGTAAGAGAATTATTTTTATTAAGAATATAAACAAACTATGGACTTCCAGTTGTACCTGACTCGTTTTTCGATATGGTGACTCATGGAACTACACCACAAATATGATGTCTAATCAATATGTTGAATTCAAACTGTGCAATGTCGGTCAGTATTCTCGCGATTAGATTCAATTCATATGATTAGCTAGAAAAAAAAATCACTTAACGATGTAACTGCGTAAAAGTTTAGATGTGCTCAGATTCTCAGCAGTCAGCACCCATGGTTTGTAATTGTATCGATACAGTCGATTAACTATGGTCTTCCTGACTCGTTTTTCGCTATGGTGACTCATGAAATTGCACCGTGAATCTGATGTCTAATCAATATGTTGAATTCAAACTGCACAACGATTGTGAATGGATTCAGTTCATCAGATTAGAACATAAATCACTTAATAATGTAACTGCATCAAAGTTTAGATTTGCACAGAATCTCAGCACCCATGGTTTGTATAATACAGTCGATTAACAATGGCATATGAATCTTATTCTAGGATTTATTTTTCATTCAAAATTTTGATCACATATAAGATAAAGAGTTGAGGTGCAAGATAAGGATAAGAAGATGAACCTTTTTATTGCTTTCTCAATCATCACCAAGGAAACCTGTCCCTTTGAAGCTCTTCGCCCGTACTGTCCAGTCTCTTGATGAAAGCGTTATTGTAACAATCAATCATATAATGCAATTAATCCAAGAACAAAAAACACTAAAGATAAGATCTTTTCTGGAACACTGATGGTATACATCACCAACAACTTACTGGTGATTTACGATTAATCTTATAGGTTGTGGCAGTAACAGAGATGAAATTTGGATTCATGGGTTATGTACTTTCTTAAGACTTTAGTTGCAGAGCTGAAGTTTGGTTTCCCCGTGGAATCAATTGTTTAGATCAACAGTATATCTGAGCCCCTCATAAGGGTATTTTAACATTAATCTTAAAATAGAATCGATGAAGCAAACTGTATGAAAACAGTTTGTATGAATAATCATATCCACACTGCTAACTTCTTTGGTGGACATAAAGTCCAATTCTTCCCAAGTAAAAGAGAGAAGCCTAGGCTGGTCCCTGCATGGAATAAAAAAATTAACAAAACTGACAAAATAAAATAAAATGAGTAGAATGTCTCGTAATTATTTTTCATTTGTCTTATCGATAAATTGACGCATTTTTCCCGTTTGACGCATGCACACATTGATTTAATCTACCATTGATAAGTCATGTATAATGATCCATTCTCATATATATAGCTAGCAGGTTATCATTTATAAACGATAGATTCTTTTTAATTACTTACCGACAACAATCTTGTCTGATATTATATCTGAGTTCAGAATGATATCCCTGTTTGCACGAACAATTGAATCTTCCTTCCATATTCATGCAAATACATCTGGTCTTTCAATATTACGGTTATGTACACTCGTATTGCATTCATCAATATCTGTCCCGCAACAGAATTGGAAAATTTTAGTATACATATCGTAATGGAACCCCCAGTTGAAATTTCAGAACTTATCCAATCATCGCTGGCAATAGTAATCAGTAAATATTACCTTGGCTTGAAATTCACTCTATTTTATGTTGTTCGAACTTTGAAGTGAACTATTTTTGGGGTTTTTTAATTCCTCGGATGTAGATCTACAAATACAAAATGATGAATGAAGAATATATAAATTGTATCATTTATTATTTGTGAAATAATATAGATGCAGATTTCTTGAGATAAAAGAACCAAAGAAACACCAAAATAACAATAATAGAAAACTCAAAGAGGTAAGAAACTAACCTCTAATTGATATCTGGTTGCTTTCACCCTCAAACTTAAGTTCACTTTGTTAAATTTGTTCTTTGAGTTTGATCTAGAAAGAAACTCAAACTCTAATTCTTGCTTTCTAAACTGAACCTTGTGAACGCAAATAAGAAAAATATATAAATTTTTGTTAAATTGAACTACATGAAAAAGATGTATTAACCAAGTTTAAAACGTCGGTGTTTTATAGCAATCCAAATTTCAACATACTTAGAAAAGGAACTTTCAAATATAATTTGGTACTGTATTTCCTTGGGATCCCAAAATCTAAGGCATTTTATTATTTGACTACAAACCAATCTTTCAGACAAAAATCTAATGCAACCAAGAAGGAGATGCCACATTAATAATTTAATCCAAATGGAGAGATAACATGACCATAAACAAATCTATTGTTAGTATTCCAGAAATCATGATCTCAGTGCAAATGTCCGAGTATTGCACTGAGACCACTATTGATAAATGTCCTGGTATATGGATAGAAACCCGAGATTGGCACATATTACACGTTATGGCGACAAGGATGTCCTAGCAAGTGTAACTATTTTTACATGGACGCGGCACAACTCATATTTTAATAGATAATCTTACCATTGCATCGATGAAAATGGATGGAACAAATCAATACTTCATATTCTCCGAAACTATCACCCCTAGTATGTCAGCAACCATTAGTTAATAAAAGACCTGCACCTGCAGAAACATTTTTAACAATAAGTTTTATGGAATAATCCCAATGATAAAAGAAAGGGATTCTAGCAAGCAAACTGAATGATACCAAAAATAAAACTTTGTCATTTTGAAGTGAATATATTTTTATATCTCTCTCTCCAAAGATGTTTGAACCGTACATTGAAGAAGGGGATACAACATACAACTAAAAGACATATTACCTTTCTCTAATTGACAAATGCCCTTTTTCTTTTGATGGAATTTGTAGTCTCTCCAAAGATGTTTGAACCGTACAGTGAAGAAGGGGATACAACATACACCTTGTGGCAGTAGCAGAGCTGAGTTACGAACTTTCTTTTAGCTTTAATTGTTGGATTCATGAATTTAGTATTGGCAGTAGCAGAGCTAAAATTTGGTCACCCTGTGGAATCAATTGTTTAGATCAACAATGTATTTGAGCCCCTCTTGGAGGTATTTTAACACTAAAATTAAAACATAATCGACTAACCAAAGCAACCTAAAATAATCAACAGGAGGTGAGCAAACTGAATCAACAAACCAAAACACAACAAGAAGGGGGGAAATTTCCATCAAACCCAGTTAATCAAACACTATTAGATTAAGCCAACAAAAATTTAAGGATTACTGAAGCAAACACTATCAGATTAAGCTGATTATAAAAAGAAGAAAAAGAATCGAATGATAAAATTAAAACTCTCACATCAACATTAGGTTTACAACTCAGTAGCAAAAAATCGAATCATGCAAAGCAGAAATTCTCAAATTATTTTGGGGGAGAGGCTGAATATGTAGAGAGGAAGAACTTACGTGCTGGAGTTGAATTGATGCTCCATCCGAAGTCCGAACAGGATAAGATAATTTGTAGGGAAAAATAAATTGAATTGAAAGCTACCGTTTTTTTTAGGGTTTAATTGCGATGAATATGAGAAGGCCATGGACTACAATTTCCCCCCCTAAAATCTCCTTCGAGAAAATTTGAAATTGAAGAGCTGTCACCGTTACAGATTGGAAGAGCACAGGGAGGGGAAAGAGAAAATAAAGACGTGCACGAAGAGTGTTTATGACGCTCACGTGGGAGATGAAGGTGGACGACCGTTTGATCAAATCTAGAAAACTACATTGCGAGAGGATGAAGGATCACAGCCTCTAGTTGATCCCGACGGATGTATCCTCACCGATGGGGACACACCAGACACTACTGTTGTATAAGCATTGATTTTTAGGTTACGAACACCTAAGGGAACGTTTGGAGTCGATATTTCGTGTTTTCGGATCGGGTTCTTGAACCGAACTAAATACGTGAAGACCAAGCAATGTAAACCTATAAAAAGGTATCAGGTTATGTAAAATGATATCATATCATTAAGTCACGAAATTGTAAAGCTTGGAGAGGAAAAAATGCACACGGAGCGAAAGTTAGGGTTTCAGAGCGATTCCTCTTTCGTAACGTTATGTATATCGTGGATGTTTCTACATCCATGAGTAGATAAAAACCTATTGATGGAGCATGAATTCTAAGTTGTAAACAAGATTTGAGTTATTATATTAATCTACTTTGAAGTTCTTCATATGATTATCATTTGTTTATACTATATCAAATATTTATGATTGATTGATAGATTGTTTAGGTGGCCAACTAAATTGATTTGTTGATTTAATCTATTGCTAGTATTAAGTTAGGAGATAAGTAATCGTCGAATAATCTTTACACAAGTAGAAAACACAAGACCTTACAGAGGGATTCTGTGGAGCGATTGTGTGTATAAACAACACTAAAAGTAGACCTTGAGCTAAGAGTCTAACTACTAGGATCAACCTATAAATTCACAAATGATAAAGCATTCGACCAAATTACACCTTGAGTGAGCTACTACTAGGTGGTTTAGACGAATAGAATCTGGTATTGGAGTGCTTCTGTACTCAATGGCAAGAGGAATTTAGGGATTAACACTGGGCTAGCTGTTATTCCATGGTTGGTGATAATTTATGATTAACGACAAGTAGGAGAGTATAATAACTCATTTACGGTTTATTGACGAAGAAGGATTCCTCGATCATACCTCTCTCTATTGATTACAATACAACTTTATTTGCTTTGATTATTTATTTTGTTCACAATCTAAAACTAAACCCACCTTTGTGATACTTTGACAACTAAAACTCACTTCTCTTCGTGGGAACGATCCTTACTTCCATTATATTACCAGTTAATTGTGTGGAAATAAGATTATTAATTTGTTGAGCCTACGACACCCATCACCCTAAGTCATCCCTCACATGTGCCATGACGTGGAGGGGTGTATGTGGAGCTATTTTGACACCAAGGTTTATGTCTAACAATATCTTAGTTGTATAGGCACTTCCAAGTAAATTTATTATGATTTTCAACTCTAAAAGATTAAAATTGGACCCGAAAAATAATTCAGGATACTACGTCACTGGGATTACATTTGAATCACGAGGCTGATTTTAAGTCAAAATTTTGGGCGCTTATTTTAGATGTTTTATAAAATTTGTAACCTCCACAATATAAGTTTTAGGTCCCGTGGTAATAATTGTGTGGCGACAAAAAATTCTCCAAAATATGAGTCATGAAGAAGATTTTATTTTATGGTTATGAATTTTTTATAAATTAAAGATCTTGGTCCCCAATAAACTACATATATAAAAGTAGGGAGGGTTGGTTAATTTCAAGGAATATTTTGAGTCACTTCGTAATTTTGAGCTACTACGGGGAGGATTATAGATACGCAATAAATTGTGAGCGATGAGACAAAATTTGAGCCATGGATGAGTTTTGGTCAAGAGCAAATTTTTTGTCGCGAGTATGTTCATCAAGGGCAAAGCCAAGATTTCTATGTTGGGATGCAAATTGCTATATATAGGGTAAAAAAGTTATTTTAGAGGTTGCAAATAGACATTAATCTTATGAAAACAAACTAAATTTATAATTGCTAAAATTAGGTTTTGGAGCCAGCTTGGCTGAGGGTGTAAGTGCACACCCCTATATGGAGCTGGCTCCACTGCATATATAACTTGAGTTACGTCAACCAATTTTGATAAAAATATAGTTATTAATCTTACGATGTTGCTGATTTTTGGATCAATGACACATTTTGCATTACAATAATAAACCACTAAATCCTTGCTAAAGATAATAATTCAAACATTAATCAGGTGTATATTTTGGGTCATAAAACAAATTGTGTGGCGTATTTCAGATCAACTTTGAGGTGGCGGACAAATACATGTTCACAAAGATAAAATTGAAACTCTATATTCATACTTACACCTCATAGCTAATTTGGGAAAACATATTTATTCATGATTTCAACTTCTGCTTCATTTTCATCTAAATCACCAGTTAAAGTCTACCTTGTAACAATAGAATTGTTCTTGTAAGATATTGGAATGAACCGTTGACTTCACAATAATAAAATTATTGGGTGATGATATCGGTGACCTGCTCAGTTCGAAACTTATCGGCATCACATTCTCTAATCACAAAATAAGAAAAGAAAAAATAAAAAAATAAAATTAAGTGGAGCATATGGGAAATGAACGTAAGAAAAAACAAGCATATGGTTGATGGCAATGTTCCAGTTATGCCTAAACCGTAATTTTAAGTACGAGCAGTTATATCTACGACGTCAATACAATATATAGCCTTACTATATATGTCCTTGATTTGTGTGAGAGAGAGGTGCGGAAAATGATACACATAAGTTGTGTTCACTTGTATTTTGATTCTAGAGTATATACAAATGCTGTATAACTTCTTTAAATTAATCCGCCATAAATTAATAATTTCGTTAAAATAATATTTTTTATCAGTCCCGATTTGGACCAGTGTGTTAATAACCCTGCCGAATTTATAAGAAGATAAAAAATTCCACTAGCGCCCAACTAAAATATAAATTGATATTAAGTGTGATAGCACTGTATTATGATGTTTTAGGAATCCAAAATCGCTTGTTTCTTGTTCACATTTATATAACATGGGGTAGAACTTCATCTCAAATATGTTGTAGTCTCTTAAGAAGTTCCAGAGTGATTTTGTTGTGTTGTTCTTCTTATTGTTTTAATTATAACATCAAAATATATATATTTACACACAGAAGACGTAATATATTATCAGACATTATGCCACAAACAATTTCAATTGAAATTAAAATTAAAATCTCCATATATTTATTATTGTAGGAAAATGATCTACACACTTATCTTTAAAACTTAAGTTAGGTATGTTTCGATATGTTAATAACTCATTAACCTATTGATAAATTAATACTTCGTTATACTGATATAATTTAGCATTCCCAAGACTATTAATTTATCAAAGTTTTATTATATTAGCACTTTACGAGAAACTGAAATTTGTTCTTGATTCTTTAATTACTTGTTTTCTTGGTGGTTATGAAACTATTTCTTTCCTTATGGTCATAGTTGATTATCAATGGAGCATGAAAACATAAGAAAAGACATTGAGGAAAATGATTACTTGAATTTGGAAGACAGTAAGAAAACGAAATTTATTCAAAATATTAAGGAATCTATCTCCAGCTAACTAGTAATAGTTATCCATTTGGTGCCTCATTTTCTTATATTGTATAGACTTTTTAAACTGAAATTCAATCTCAATATTCATATGTGTTTCATTGCTTTCCACTCTTTTTATGTTTCTTTTTTTGTTCTTTCTTTCGAGTTTCTCAGCTTTTTACAAGCACTAACTAGAGCTATTATCCCGCAAAGTACTTCATTTCTTATAAGGTATTCATTCTACCGGGAAGTTCCACCTAAATACATGTTGGACTCTATTTTCCCTCATCTTCTTCGTAGTTAACTTTGCTGGACATCTTTCTCATGCTGCTTAATCAAGATTCTTTTATCTATTATCTTATCACGGGCAGTAAGCAAAATATACACAAATATTTACTGTGATTCTCATTGTAGACAGAAGTTTTGGATGCTTTAGAAGGAACTTTGATCAGTGTGCTTCCAACTTAGTGTCCACTTTTTGTTGTAAGTGATAGTACATGTACTACCAGCGGACCAGAGCAGGAGCCCATTTAAGATGATGGTGAAAGCAATTGCTTGACAAACTATGATAACCCTCAAGGAAAATGGTGTAAGTATTTTTTTTCTTTTCAATGCTAAATTTTTAGGGATATCATATCTTTCTTATGTGATACTTTTATGGAAATTATAAATGTAGTTGAACGGGTAGCGCCAAGGATTCTTCAGGCGACACAGTGTGTTATGGCGGATTCTGGAGAACGCCATATAACCTGAGTCTTACATAAGAGATTGAGAGAATATGTGAGTAGTCTCTTACTACTATTTATTAAAAAATTTGATGCAGCATTTTAGGTTAATTTTTTTTCTTTTGACATTACACTATTTTGTTAACTTTATATACAGATAGTGGGTCGATTAAAAGTTAACAAGCGCAAGCTCTTGTCCGGAGAAGTGATGAATGAAATAAAAAGAATAGTACCTTATCCCATCCCTATGGTAAAGAACGCATACCCAAATTTAAAGTAGTTACAGCTATGTGGGATAATGAGATAAGGGGACCCTTAGTGCCAAGAATACTAACATTAGATGCGGCTGTTGGGGAATCAGTGGAACATGATAGAAACGGTTTTTGTTGTCTTGGAGATCAAGATCACATTGCATGTAACATTATAACTTCAGAACTGAATTCAACCAAAACAGAAGATTGCCGTTCAATTAAGGACTTGAGATCATCGATGAGCACTAAAGGCTGCGGAAATCCAGTCATCATGTCCGGGTGACATATACATGGCAACTACTTGCCTCATATGACTGTTAGTTGCATCTATGATTTGTTCACATTTAACAGTTACTCAACATATGTTTTAAGTAATTAAAATGTATTCCTACAATATGCGTGATCCAGTCGAGAGACAAAAAGGAGATAAAATAACTAGTAGAATCATATCTATACAAAAGGATGCAACACCTTGATAGGTTAGTCACCTTTATCGTTTTAGCAGAATTACCAGAATCCACACCACCTGCCACCTCTAGCAATGGCACAGTCAGGAGAAGAAAGGCAGAAGAATAGCCTTCCTCTTTTGAAATCGAAGAAAGAGCCGAGAGAAGAAAGGAAGGAGAAGATACTTCCTCTAGTGGAGTCGAAGTTAGAGTTGGGAGAATAAAGTGAAGAAAAGAGCCTTCCTCTAGTGGAGTCGAAGGTAGAGGCAAGATAAGAGATTTCTTCAAGTGGATTCGTAGGTAAAGGCAGGAGAAGAGCCTTCCTCTAGTGGAGTCGAAGGAGTAATCCACAGCCGATGGAGTACCCTAAAACCATCTCATTTCCTCTATAAAATTTTATGATCCCTTACATTAGGGTTCATTATATGAAAGAGCACGAAAGACTAGGACAGCATTATTGAATCTTTTTTTTTTGATGGCAAACGAGTTTTCTACTAACCCTGCTCGAACCTTCTCATATGCGATTAGGTAATCATTTTAACCAGACTCATTAATTAATCTTATATATAAAATACTTTCATTGCTTGTGACATGTGTCGTTATGATTTTTATACTTAAAATCGTTGTAATTGAACAAATGTATAAGAAATTAATGATCCTATTCAACCATTTAGAATTTTTATTTTTCCGTTCATCGGAAGAAAAAAAAAAGTTTTTTGTTTTCCTTACTAGGTAAGTGTTTGCACTGTCGGAGACTGTTATATACAAGTTTTCCACACTCTAAGATAATGGACAAACCAAAACACAAAACGTTGCCCACTTCTTTTCTTAAAAAATAAAAAATTGGGTTGAAATTGGAAATACTTAGACCAAAATTAGGTTGGATTCATTAGGCTTAGAAATTTAATTTCACGATATGGTATACTTAAGGGTTTTTGAACTGGATTCTCAGACAGTTTAGATAGATATTTTGTGACCAAATGTCCAATTGTTTCATGTAATTTCTATGTTTACATTACGTTGTGTTTCTTAAGACATGAAGTTACTTGTCAGTTTGATGGTCAAATTTCTTTTAATGTTACTATACACAGATTCTTTACTTCAAGAATTTCTATTTTATTGTTCTTTTTTTCATCTTTTGATGGAAAACATCATTTTCAGATCCTACAGTAAATTGCAGAAGTTTATAAACAATACATGGTCATACTTCAATCAACCTTGAAAGTTTCAAAAAGCGCTAGGAATAGTTTTATTGTCATTGAAATCTACACTCAACTGATCTCTATGGTTCTTCCCAAACAATTGTAATAGAGACACCGGAAAAATCTAAGGAATTCAGGACTTTAAAATCGTCTCTCCCTTCCATAATTGGTTAATTGGAGTGGAATTTCCGGGGATTGTTATTATTTTCTTCAAAGAGCCAACGGAATTGCATTGCATATGTCATAAGAATGACATAGTTTTACTTGAACATTTGAACCATGATAACGAGATCTTTGTGTATAAGAAGGATAAGAAAAGTTATGGATTCCCTGAGCTTTATAGAGCACTCAATCGTCGGGCAACATCCAATGTTGGATACGTGGATTCAAATACAAATTTATATGATTATACTACAAAATCAAATATTGTTCCTCCCAGATTCACATTAGTTAGTGTGTCAAATCGAATTTCTAGTTGTCGATATGACAACTAGAAAGTCAAATACTTCTCCTCCTACATTATAATACACACTTATATTTAAATTTTAAGTTAGGTATGTCTTGATATGTTAATAACCCATTAATTAATCAATAAATCAATACTTCGCTAAAATTATAGAATTTAGCAGTCCCAAGATTATTGGTCTATCAAAGTTTTAATGACACTTTAGGAGAAAGTGAACTTCGTTCTAGATTCTTTAATTACTTCTTTTTTTTGTGGTTATGAAACTATTTCTTTCTTGATGGCCATAGTTATTATCAATGGAGCATGAAAAGATAAGAAGAGGCAACGAGGAAAATGATTATTTGAATTTGGAAGATTGTAAGAACATGAAATTTCTCAAAATATAAGGAATCTATCTCTAGCTTATCAGTATTAATGGTTATCTATTTGATGACTCATTTGCTTATATTGAATAGACTCTATAAATTGAAGTTCGATCTCTATCTTCATATTTGTTTCATTGTTTTCCACTTTGTTTTTCTTCTTTTCTTTTAAGTTTCTCAGTTTTTTACAAGCACTAACTGGAGATACTATCCCGCAAAGTACTTCCCTTCTTATAAGGTATTCATTTTATTGAGAAGTTCTACCTGACTACCTGTTGGACTCATTACCCATGTGAGACTCGGTCTGTAAAGAATTATAAATTCTCTTTTTTTAGAAAAAATAAATCAAATATTTCTAAAGTCAATTGGCATTGCTATTAGGTGTGATACTTGAAAAAGTGAGGGTTTAACAACCTCACCCAATATTTCGCTTAGCAATCTGTATGGACTAACTCCAATATACTTTCAAGAGAATAAACTAAACAGTCAGACTCAAACTTAAGAAGAGTATATCAAGGAGTTATATCTCAATATCTTGATTCAATACTTACTCAAGCAAATAACAATCTGCGAGTCTAATTGAATACAAGAAAAATGTTCAAGGATCAATCAATTTCAATCAACAACCAAAGGTTGGATTTACCAATTAATCGATTCAACGCACAACCTGTGATATTTCAATTATATAACAAAATATAATGCAGAAAAGAAATAACACAGACACCATAAGTTTTGTTAACGAGGAAACCACAAATGCAGAAAACCCCCAGGACCTAGTCCATATTGAACACACACTGTATTAAGCCGCTACAGACATTATCCTACTACAAACTAACTTCGGTCTGGACTGTAGTTGAACCCCAATCAATCTCACACTGATCCAAGGTACAGTTGTGCTCCTTACGTCTCTGATCCCAACAGGATACTACACACTTGATTCCCTTAGCTGATGTCACTGACAACTAAGAGTTGCTACGATCCAAAGTCGAAGACTTTAATAAACAAATGTGTACCACACAGAAAAGTCTACAGGAATAAATAAATCTGTCTCCCACGGAAATACCTACGAATTATGTTCCGTCTTTTGATAAATCAAGGTGAACAAGAACCAATTGATATACCTTACTTATATTCCCGAAGAACAGTCTAGAAATATCAATCACCTCACAATAATCTTAATCGACTAGCGAAACAAGATATTGTGGAATCACATACGATGAGACGAAGATGTTTGTGACTACTTTTCCATCTTTCCTATCGGAGAAATTAATCTCGAGCCAATTTTACAATTGTACTCAATATGATAGAAACAACAAGATCAAATCACGCAACTATAGAGAAAATAGTTGGGTCTGGCTTCACAATCCCAATGAAGTCTTCAAGTCGTTAACCTACATGGTCTTGATAGAAACCTAAGGTTAAAGGAGAATCGACTCTAGCTTATACAACTAGTATCACACATGAGGTGTGGGAATTAGGTTTCTCAGTTGCTAGAGTTCTCCTTTATATATTCTTCAAATAAGGGTTTGTAATCAATGTTACCTTGGTAACAAAGAATTCAATATTCACCGTTAGATGAAAACCTGATTAGATTCAAGATAATATCTTTCAACTGTTAGATCGAATCTTATCTCGTTATACACAAATGAAATGCACGTTCATTTAGGTTTGTGTAACCGTACCTAAACGTGTACACCTAGTTGGTTCAACAGTAGTTAAAAAAATGGTTAGCCATATGAGAACTTTCATATCAACCTTATTCATCTTCACCATAACTAGTCCAAATGACTAAAATGAGCTAGTTCGAGAGTTATTCAATTTCTTAGATCTTATACAAGACACAATCGAAGCAAAATCTGTTTTTGATTCACTCGAATCGATTTATGAACATTATATACAAGGTTTGCTAATTGCATTCCTTATTATATAAATGTTTTAATTCATGAACAAACCAATTTAGAAAGTAACACACTTAAGTATGCGTACCGGTATGCGTACTTAAGTAACCGGATTTGAGTTTGTTTTGGTTTTCAAACTCAGCAGAAATTCACGGGTGTGAACTTTCCGCTAGTATGCGTACGGGTATGCATACTTTGGTAACCGGATTGAGTTGGTTTTGATTTCCAAACTCAGCAGAAATTCATGGTCGTGAACTTCCGCCAGTATGCGTACGGGTACGCATACTTTCCCAGTCTCCATCAATTCTCAGACTTGTGAAGGATATTAATTAGATAGTGGTAAAAGTGGTTCGATTCTCAGACTTGTGAAGGATATTAATTATACTTAAATTCTAATACTAAAATAGAAAACTCACTAAAAATTATAGGAAACTCAATCAAAGATGATATCAATACTAAAAGAAACACTGAGGCTAAAAGAGTGAAAAGTAATAACACATACTGTATGCAACAATGTATTGGTGTTGCAAAACAACTGTTACAATGGAACTGTTACAGAAAAACTGTTGCTTTGTCGCTGATTTTAAGACCCTAGAATAGGACTGCCCTGAACAACTTAATGTTCTTCAACTGTTAAACAACGACACTTTTCTGCGACTGTCTACCGAGCGTCAATGTTCTTCGCGTTCTTCTTCTTCAGCAGCAGCAGCAGCAGAAACAGAGTTTGATAAAGCTCTGATTTCTTCTTCTCTGGCTCTCCTTAGGTTCCCAAACTCTCGACACCTCTTCTATATGACCCAAGACATCTATTTATATCAAAAATACCGATTAAATCCCTCCCAAATCTTCCAAAATTTCTTTCCTCCTTCTCTTCACGGCCAAGTTGCGACAATTTCTTGTTTTAGGATTTCTAAATGTTTCTGAGGTTTCATTTTTATTCTAAACTCTTCCTTAGATAGATACAAATCTTTGGGAAGGTTTACAGCGCTTTAATCTCTCTAAAATTCCCTAAAACAGGTCACATACGTGACTTTCCATATTTTCTTGTTGTAAGAAAAACCCGTCGAGTGAGCCCATTCTAATCAATTTAAACACCCATATCAGATTCCTAGACCAATAAGGAGTCTATCCTATGAAAATCAGAGGTTTAATCGACCTCAAACTCCTTCAAATCATGATTGCCAAAACTAATCTTTAACTACACTTTTTTCCCGCCAAAAACCTGATTTTTGAATGTTGAAGATGGTTGCCCCTTATCCAGAGTAGGGGTGCGATGAGCAATTGCCTGGAAATGGGATTCCCCTTAGTAATTAGGTTAACCCTTATCCAAAGTGAGAGTCCGAATAGCAAATGTCCTCCGGGTGCTTTCCGACAACTTTTCGAGCCAATTTTTTCCAAAAATGTTTATTGGCCAAAAATACCTACAAATAAATAAAACACCATAATAAGTACAAAAATGAGCCCTAACAACATATAGAATCGAGACAAATCGGACACAAAAATGTGTCTATCAGTACGGGTACGCATACTTTGGTAACCGGATTGAGTTGGTTTTGATTTCCAAACTCAGCAGAAATTCATGGTCGTGAACTTCCGCCATACTTTCCCAGTCTCCATCAACCATTTAGTACACACATAAGTATGTATCCATTTGGTTCCCGGTTTTGTACTTATACACTAATGTGCGAACACACTATATGCTTATATCCAAAGATGGTTATATGTTCTAAACTCTTTATTTCAATCATTGAAACATTCTTAGAGGATGTTATATAGAGGTTATTCACACTCCATTTTTGATCAAAGTAATTTTCAAGAGATTGAAACAATCAACATGAATTTCATCATTTGTAAAGATGAACTTGGCCAAAGAGAAAGCTTACCAACACATATTTCGAGATATAGATAAGCGAGATAAACTTGGCTCGAAATAGCAAATGTGTATAATCGAAGTCTATATAGCAATACGACTTTTGTCTCAAGATAGGAGATAGAGTAAATAGACTTTTGAGTGATAGATAAGTTCAAGCCTCCACATACATTTTAGTCGATGAAGATCCACCAGTTCCTTGAGTAGTTCTTCGGCTTTGCATGATGAACGCCGTGGAGTCTAGAGATCAACTACACTTTCTATCCTAGTCCGAGACTTAGATATAAGTAGACTAGAAATCAAGACTTATAGTTTTGGAAACTAAACTTGACAAAAAATCTTGAGATATCAAGGGTTGCGAGTTCGACCGAGCAGTGCTCTAACAATACTATTCTTGAAATATCTATGTCTCGCAAATCTCAAGTACATATACAACTTACTCGGTCACCATTGGCATAAACTAGGATGTGAAACTGCCTTTGTTGCATTCCTACCTTTAGTCATAGATAGCATGCATTACCTACGAACTAATCTAAATGGGTCATAACATTATCTCAACACCACGTGGAAAAATGTACGATCTCATAATAAAGTGATAAGCCTCTAGAAAATACATATTGCAATTACCGTTCTATCTTTAAAACTATGATTTCATATTTTAGATAGTTGTGTGCATAATCATTGGTTGATGGATGATTTGCTCACTAGGACCAGCGTTAAGCAGGATTGATATAGACTTATAGTATTGACTTATATATTTGAGCATGTCAGCGTTATTTGGTGAAGGAAGCTGAGATTTTCTCCAGGATTGTGTCTATGAACTACGATTAATTGGGCCATATCAGATGTCAGGGGAACATATTGGTTAAATTTTAAGAATATGTAGTCATAATATCGTTCTTTTTAATTTCTTGGTTTTAACTCTAATGATCAATCTTTTCTTTGTTAAAGACTACTTAGAGCTTTATAAAACGTCATTGTTAGCCCATAATTATTCAGATAAACAAAGTAAGGAAAAAAAAACATTTTAAAAAGACATAGGAATTACTTACAAAATTTTGAGATGGGGTTAAACCGTTAAAGTGATTAATGTTTACCTTTTACCAATAAATCTATCAATCATAATAGATTAACTTAAGTTAGAGTGATAGTTGTAAAAATAGAGGAAATAAATAATCTTTTTAATAAGCTAAGTTAATGCCGCACGGAAGCGTGAACAAAAGAAATTGATACTAAAAAGTAGAATTGCAGAGATATCTTTGTTTCTAATTGATTAAGATTAATGTGTTTAATTACATTGGACTTGTCTCTCGTTTATAGATAAAATAATAAAACTCATATTCCTATAATAACAAAAGACTCTAACTTGGAAAATAAGAAATCTTTAAGATAAACAATTTCCTAAGATTAAATAAATTCAAAAAATAAGAAATTCTAATAATAAAACACTCCAAAAATATAAAACTCTAAATATGTATGTTCTACATCAGGACCACCATCTTGAAAAGAACACTTCCTCGAGTCTAGTACTAAAATCAGATCGATCGGAAGGTAATCACCCACTTCGCCAAAAATGTGAACTTCGCCCAGATCAAGCGCTCTTCATTTAAAGAATCATCAGTTGCTTGAATCACAGGCATGACGAGATTGATTGGCACAACATTCGTTAGATTGGTGACCTGGTTGCCTAACCAACTTGAGGTGGGAGATTGGTAGTAAATGTCGAGAAAATATAAAAATTATTTGGTTGAGACGAATTCATAACATTGGAAGGAATAATTGGAGGTGTAGGTAGAAGGGATGGAAGATATTGAGTGTTTATAAGTGTTAGGGGTTTGTTAGAAGTGGAAATTGTGGTGTATTCCATATTTTTTGAAGACGGCATCAAAACATAACGATTATCCACAAGGGAATCCTTTTTCATTTCCAAACATACAACATCATTCAAAGTGTGGATAAGTTGTAAGGCTATGCGTCTTTGAATATTATAAAGCAACTTATAGATAAAACGTGCAACTTGTTAGGAGAGTCAGATTCAAGCAAACCATCCCAAGCAGATAAATGGTAAAATTAAGTTGCATAAGATGAGACACTATAATTACCTTGCTTGAAATTATGGTACTCATGGTATAACTAGAGGTGTAGGTAGAAGGTATGGAAGATATTGAGTGTTTATAAGTGTTAGGGGTTGGTTAGAAGTGGAAATTGAGGCGTATTCCATATTTTGTGAAGACGATATAAAAACATAACGATTATCCACAAGGGAATCCTTTTTCATTTCCAAACATACAACATTATTCAAAGTGTGGATAAGTTGTAAGGCTATGCGTCTTTGGATATTATAACGCAACTTATAGATAAAACGTGCAGCTTGTTAGAGTCAGATTCAAGCAAACCATCCCGAGCAGATAAATGGTAAAATTAAGTTGCATAAGTCGAGACACTACAATTACCTTTTCTTGCAATTATGGTACTCACGGTATAACTGGAGGTGTAGGTAGAAGGGATATAAGATATTGAGTGTTTATAAGTGTTAGAGGTTGGTTAGAAGTGGAAATTGGAATGTATTCCATATTTTTTGAAGACGACATCAAAACATAACGATTATCCACAAGGGAATCCTTTTTCATTTCCAAACATACAACATCATTCAAAGTGTGGATAAGTTGTAAGGTTACGCGTCTTTGGATATTATAAAGCAACTTATAGATAAAACGTGCAACTTGTTAGGAGAGTCAGATTCAAGCAAACCATCCCGAGCAGATAAATGGTAAAATTAAGTTGCATAAGTCGAGAAACTACAGTTACCTTGCTTTCAATTATGGTACTCACGGTATAACTGGAGGTGTAGGTAGAAGGGATGGAAGATATTGAGTGTTTATAAGTGTTAGGGGTTGGTTAGAAGTGGAAAATGAGGCGTATTCCATATTTTGTGAAGACGACATAAAAACATAACGATTATCCACAAGGGAATCCTTTTTCATTTCCAAACATACAACATTATTCAAAGTGTGGATAAGTTGTAAGGCTATGCGTCTTTGGATATTATAACGCAACTTATAGATAAAACGTGCAGCTTGTTAGAGTCAGATTCAAGCAAACCATCCCGAGCAGATAAATGGTAAAATTAAGTTGCATAAGTCGAGACACTACAATTACCTTTTCTTGCAATTATGGTACTCACGGTATAACTGGAGGTGTAGGTAGAAGGGATGGAAGATATTGAGTGTTTATAAGTGTTAGGGGTTGGCTAGAAGTGGAAATTGTTGCGTATTCCATATTTTGTGAAGACGACATCAAAACATAACGATTATTCCCAAGGGAATCCTTTTTCATTTCCAAACATACAACATTATTCAAAGTGTGGATAAGTTGTAAGGCTATGCGTATTTGGATAATACAACACAACTTATAGATAAAACGTGTCGCTTGTTGGGAGAGTCAGATTCAAGCAAACCATTCCAAGCAGATAAATGGTAAAATTCAGTTTCATAAGTCGAGACACTACAATTACCTTGCTTGCAATTATGATACTCACGGTATAACTGGATGTGTAGGTAGAAGGGATGGAAGATATTGAGTGTTTATAAGTGTTACGGGTTGGTTAGAAGTGGAAATTGGGGTGTATTCTATATTTTGTGAAGACGGCATCAAAACATAACGATTATCCATAAGGGAATCCTTTTTCATTTCCAAACATACAACATCATTCAAAGTCTGGATAAGTTGTAAGGCTATGCGTCTTTGGATATTATAACGCAACTTATAGATAAAACGTGCATCTTGTTGAGAGAGTGTTGGGAGACTATTAAAGCAAACCATCCCGAGCAGATAAACGGTAAAATTCAATTGCATAAGTCTGGACACTACAATTAACTTTCTTGCAATTATGGTACTCACGGTATGAAACTTGATCATAATGAATAGGAAGTAAGTGAGCCTTTAACAAGTGACGCATCTTTTGCCAAGAAGTAATTGTTTGTTTTCCAATCATAGTAGATACATCATATTAGACACATATTTTATCAATCATAGTAGATACATCTGACCTAGTTTGTTGGATATGAGTTGATTGATTCTTGGACATTGGTCTTTGGTACCGTCCAAGTAATCTCTTTGTGATTAGGTTCACGGATTTGATTCTGTAAACGTTCTAATTGTAAGAGAGAGAGAGATATAACTTTAGATACTATTCCTTAATTGAGTTTAACTCTCGGACTTAGCTAAACAAGTTCAGACTTAGCTAAACAAGTTCAAAAACCATGGATTTTAATTGGAAGATTTGAACATCATTATGGATCCGGGAGAAAAGAAAGGTGGAAAAAACTCAAGGTCAAGCAGTAAATCTTTTGTTACTCAAGTTATTGATTCTTTAGGACTCCAAGATGCTGGTTTTAAAGCAGCTCCATTTACATGGTAAAATAATAGAAGAGGAGAAGCCAATATTTGCGAAAGGATGGATAAAGCTTTAATTTATTATCAGTGGATTCAGACTTTTCCATACACAAAGGTAAGTCATCTAAACAGAGTGGGATCTGATCATACTCATTAGACTCAAACCCAAAAACAAAGAGGCTACAAAAACCTTTTAGATGCCCGAGATCTTGGTTAACACATACTACTCTATCCACAGTAGTAGAAGCATCCTGGAAACTTCACTCTGGAAACTCCTCAATTAAAAATCTCGCATCTAGCCTAAAAGCTATTTCTTTTGACCTTGCGCATTGGAATGCAGATGTTTTCGGTAGTATTCATAAAATCATAAAAAGGATTAATAACAAAATAGAGAATATTCATAGATCTGGAAACTTCTCATCGAAAATAAATACTCTCAAAAATCTTCAAGCATAGCTAGGAAAATGGTATGAAATTAGATATGATTATCACCATCAACTTTCCAGGGATAAATTCTTTAAAGAATATGACCAAAACATATAATATTTCCATGCTTCTGCCAACAATAGAAAGAAAACAAATGACATTCATACCCTTAGAGACCCATATGGTCTCTGTCTCTCAGACCGAGATCAAATTAACTCTTTTCTTATCAATCATTTCACCCAGATTGGTGCTTCTCAATCGACCAACTACAACTTAGATTTGTCATAAATAATAAAACCTTGTGTATCGGATTCAGAAAACTATGCTCTAACTCAAATACCCTCTAAAGAAGAACTTTTGTCCACACTTTCCAACATGAATCCTTGGGGAGCTCTCGGCACAGATGGTTTCCAACCAGGTTTTTCAAATCCAATTGGGAAATTATATGACCATATATAACAAATTATGTTCAAGACTTTTTTAGGGTAGGGGTCATGAACCAAATTTCCAACCATTCTTTTATTACAGTTATCCTCAAAACCTCAACATCTCAAACTCCAATGGATTTTAGACCAATCAGTCTTAGCAACACTATCTATAAACTTATCTCTAAAATCCTAGCCAATAAATTAAAACCCATATTAAATAGGATCATATCAATCGGCTTTTTTCTTCCTGGAAGACAAACTACAGACAAAATTATCATCGCCCATGAACTCCTCCATTCGATGAAAACTTCAAAAAAGAAAAAGGGTTTTCTGGCTCTAAAAATAGATCTTTCCAAATCCTTTGATAGGATGAGTGGTATTGTAATAAAAAATTTATCTTCCTTTGGTTTTTGTGAGGCCTGGATTAATCTTATTCTCCAATGCATTTTCACTACCTCTTTCTCCATCCTCTTAAATGGTTCCTCGGGACCAACTTTTTCCAATTCAAGGGGTCTAAGGCAGGGTAACCCAGTTTCCTCTTATCTATTTCTTATTTTCATGGACATTCTCTCTCGTCTAATTGAGAGGAAACTTAAGAAGAAAAAAAATCTCAGGTTTGAAAATAAATAAAAATTCGCCGACTATCTCCCACCTTTTTTCGTCGAAGATTGTTTCCTTTTCAATAAAGATGATCTAGGGGAAGCAAAAAAAAAAAAGATTATTGGATATCTTCTTTCAAGGTAATTACGGGTCAAATGGTAAATCTCCAAAAATCATGAATTTATTTTAGCCCTAAAATTCATCCCAAACATGGGAAAATAATAGCGAAAAACCTCAAAGTCCCTCTAATTACAAAAATAAATAAATAAATAAATAATAGATACCTTGGTGCTCCTCTCTTTTTTGATAGAAATAAAAAAGAAATTTTGAGCCTCTTCTCCAAAAATATTATAATACTCTTCAAGGCTAGAAGGCGAAACTGCTATCTCAAGCGGGTAGAACGGTCCTAATTCAATCCATCCTTCAAGCCTACCCAACTTACCAAATCCAGATTCTAGCTCTCCCTAAAGAAACGCTAGATAAATTAGATAAAATTCAAATCGATTTTTGGTGGAATAAATATGGGTCAAGAAACAAAGGTGGATACATAAGCGTGGATCATCATAAATAAACCAAAATTGCAGGGAGGATTAGGCATCAAGAATCCTCACAAATTCAACGTAGCGCTACTAACCAAGTTGGCTAGTCGGTTAATAATAGGAAAAGATCAATTATGAGTGAAACTCCTAGAGGAAAAATATTTCTACAACTCTAATCCAATGAGATCTTCTAGAAATTACAAACATTCCTGGATTTGGACAAGTATACAAAAAGGGCTTAATCTCATCAAAGGAAATTATATCTGACAAGTAAATAATGGAGCTAACACAAAAATTCGTGAGGAAAGATGGATTCCTAATTCCTACATTCAGAAACCAAGAGATAAAAAGGAACCTCTTCCGCAAAAAGTTAATGAGCTAGCTAATAAACCGAGGAGGATCTTGGGACACTATAAAACTAGATGAATTTTTTTCTCCGGCTACAAAAGAAATGATCCTCGCTATATCTCCAAACATGGGGGAGATAGACAGGATTAGACGGAAACATCATCACTAGGGAGATTTCTCAGCAAAAAAATATTTCCTCATCAGTCACAATCAAAATCAAGTTAATGAGAGTAATAGTGATTTTTCGTGGAAAACGTTATGGAAGATGCAAGTGATTCCTAGGATTAAGCTTTTTGTTTGAAAATTAATTGAGAAAGCACTACCTACCCAAAGTAGACTTGCAGCGCATAATCCAGAGGTTTTGTCGGAGTGTCCCATATGCAACTCACAAGATTTGGAACGAAATACCACCTTTTCGGAATATGTCGGTTTGCTAGATCCATATGGCTCGGCTGCTCTTTGGATGCAGTAAACTCTCATACTTCCACCGACTCAATCTCTACCTGGGTAGAAAATTTGATTTCAGATCCAAATTTCTTGAGAGTTGGTGAAAAGGTTGCAACAATACTTTGGTTTATATGGAAATATGGATTTGAGGTAGTTTTTGAAAAGATAAACCCCAATCCAGTAAACTTGATAGAGCAAATCACGAGGTTTATTCAAGAATCAGATATAAAACAAAAGGTTTCAACTCAAAGCGTCAAGAAAACAAAGATTACCAGAACTCCGTGGTCTAATTTTAAGTCGGATTGGATAAAGAAGACTTCATACGTCTCACAGTAGGCTCAGAATGGGCCTCTTCAGTTTTACATGCAGAATCAACGACACTACCGAAAGCTATAAATGGTTAGAAGAAAATGTACTTTCAAGTGTTACGTTAGTAATCTGTAAACTTCTGGCGGATACAATGAACAACAAAGGAGAGGAGACATCGTGGATAACAGAGAATACTATAGGAAATCTTTCACAAACTCAGGTTAAATATACATGCAGAAATCACGATGCCGCGGTTGACCCAAATTCAAAAGAAGCAAGAATCAGACGCCTTCAGCATAAGACAACGAATCTCCACCAAATAGTCCAAAATGCGACCATCCGTATTAATAATGTTTTTAATAAAAATGATATTATAAATTTATTGTAATATTTTGTTTAATATATCTTTCCATCAAAAAGAAAATGCGATTGATAAACAACTCCGAAAACGAAGTTCTACAAGTGATATTTCCATCCCCATCTCCATGAATTCTGTTAAGTTTACTCTTCGAAAGCCACATTTCTGAAAGTAAACTCGCTAGTCGCTGCCACTGCCGGCCGGGCCCTTTGTAATAAAGAAAAAAATAGTAATAAAGAAGAAAAAAAAATAGCTACATGGTGCAAAATAAACGCAGGAGCTAGTTGTCTTACCAACATATATGTCAATGTCAATCAGTTTACGTAGTATATGGAACTATTTTCTCTTGGTCCACAATTATATCATCCATTATTCGTAGTTTGTCCATAAAACTACTTTCACTGAAGTATGTAAGTTCCAAGTAATAAACTAGGAAAACAATACCAACCCGATGTGAATGATCACGGGTCAGGGTTACTATCTTGTATGGAAGAAGAAAAGAAAGATGGAGCTTACGTGTGAGAGAGAAGATTGTGGTAATATTCTTATCGAGAAAGGAGAGCGAGTGATCGACTGTGGTATCTTCGTTCATTGGAAGATTGTGGTAGTACATGTAATCGATGCGTCTCGTAGTTAAGGCCTTAAGTGTTGGATTAACTTCAACATAGAAGTCACTAACAAGTTGGTTAGGACAAGATTAGAAAATTGATGTAATCCTAAGGGAATTAGAAGTCATCCAGTTCTAAGAAAAGGAAAGACATGTAATAAGGTAATAGGACTAGGAAAAGGAATTCATAGTTCTATATATATATGATCACCAAAGTTGTGGTTGATCATATGAGCAAGATTAGAGCTTGTGTTTAGTTTTGAGAGATTTTCTAAACATCAATAAAGACAGTTGTCTTTATATAAGCTAAGTTTCATCTTGCAGTTGCCATTAATTGGTATCAGAGCGAGGTTTCTGAGCCATGGAAAACGAAACCACCATTGTGGGTGCAAAAAAGTTCACGCCACCATCAATACAAGTTCTAATACTCAACGCCATAAACTACACAGTATGGGCCATGAGAATGAAGGTACTGATGAAAATCTACAAGGTGTGGGAAACAATTGATCCTGGTACATTGGACCCAGACAAAAACAATGTTGCCATTGGATTACTCTTTCAAGCAATACCAGAATGTCTTGTTCTACAAGTTGGTGAACAGGAAACTTCAAAGAAAATTTGGGATGCAATAAAGGCACGTAATCTCGGAGCTGATCGAGTTAAAGAATCCCGTCTGCAAACCTTAATGTCTGAATTTGAAAGAGTGAAGATGAAAGACACCGATACTATTGATATCTTTGCAGGAAAGCTATCAGAGATAGCCTCAAAAGCTGCGCCACTTGGACAATCCATTGATGAAGATAAACTGGTAAAGAAGTTTCTCAATAGTTTACCAAGATCCAAGTATATTTATATCATAGCTTCTCTCGAACAAGTCTTATATTTAAAGAAGACTAGCTATGAAGATATAATTGGAAGATTGAAAGCATATGAAGAGAGAATCCTTGATGAAAAAAACAATGGAGAAACTCAAGGAAAACTCTTGTACACAAACTCTTACCAACAAAACTCTGCGACAAGAGGAAGAGGTCGTGGAAGAGGTGGTAGAGTAAACAGAGGCCGAGGAAGGGGAGGAAGGTTTAACTCACAAGATAGAACAACAAGTCAGAATGATCAAAACCAACGGAAAGAAAAGAAGGATAGATCAAACATTATTTGTTACAAATGTGATAAACCAGGACACTTCTCCTCTGTATGCCCTGAAAGAATACAAAAGATGGAAGAAGCAAACAAGAATGAAACAACGGAAGCAGATACAACTCTTTTCATGCACGAAGTTGTATTCTTAAACGAAGGTAAACTAATACCAAAGAACTACGAATTAAAGGATGGAGAAGAAGGAATCTGGTATTTAGATAATGGAGCCAGCAATCACATGACTGGTAAGACACACTACTTTTCTGAACTCAATGAGAAAATAAAAGGACAAGTGAAGTTTGGGGATGGATCTTCTGTAGAAATTGAAGGGAAAGGATCAATTCTATTTCAGAGCAAGACCGGAGAACAAAATCTTGTCACAAACATCTACTTCATCCAAAACTTACAAAGCAACATTCTAAGTTTAGGACAAGCTACAGAAGTTAGATGTGATGTTAGAATGCGACAAGATTATCTAACAATTCATGACCCAAGTGGAAGACTCTTAGTTAGAGTCTCACGCTCACAGAATAGACTCTACAAGATAAGTCTCATGATTGGAAGGTCATTGTGTCTGAATATGAGACTGGAAGATCAGACATGGAAGTGGCACGCAAGGTTAGGACACATAAGTTTCAGAACCTTAAAAACTATGTATCAGAACAAGATGGTTCGAGGGCTACCACATATAAACGATGAATCAAGGATCTGTGAATCATGTTTAGTTGGGAAACAAACGCGTCAAGGTTTTCCAAAAGCACAACATTCAGAGTGGTAGTAAGTCGCGACGTGGTGTTTGATGAGACAACACATTGGAACTGGAAAGAAATTAATGATGGACCAAGTAGGGATCCAGGAATGTTTCACATGAGATGGGGTCAAGTAATTGATGAAGGCGAAGGACCCATAATCATCAATACCAATGGATACAATGATGTTAACGAAGAAGTAGAAGAAGAAGAGATCGATGAAATAACTCAACCCATTCCACTGCGAAAATCAACAAGACAGATACAAAAGCCACAATATCTGAAGGATTATGTTCTTCAAGCTGCAGAAGAATGTGAGATTATGCTACTTTCTGTTAATGATGAACCAAGGAATTTTCAGGAAGCAAAGGTCTCGACTAAATGGACACAAGCATGTAGAGAATAAATTATTTCAATCAACAAAAACAAGACTTGGTTTCTAGTTGATAAGACAGGTGGGGTAAAAGTGATTGGTCTTAAGTGGATCTTCAAGGTTAAAAGAAATGCTGATGGAACTATTAACAAATATAAGGCAAGACTTGTATCTAAGGGATACGTTCAAGAATCAGGCATAGACTTTGATGAATTTTTCACACCAGTTGCTAGACTAGAGACAATTCGTCTTTTAATAGCAGAAGCTGCATCAAACTCATGGGAAATTCACCACTTAGACGTTAAGACAGCATTCTTACATGATGAATTGCGAGAAGATGTGTATGTTGAACAACCAGAAGGTTTTGAAGTAAAAGGACAAAAGCATAAGGTTTATCAGTTATCAAAAGCTCTATATGGTCTAAGACAAGCTCCTCGAGCCTGGAATACAAAGTTAGATCAAATCTTAAGAGAAATCAGATTTGTTAAGTGCTCTAAAGAAACATCAGTATACAGAAGAGAAGAAAAGGGAACGCTTCTTGTGATTGCAGTCTATGTAGATGATCTATTTTTGACTGGCAACTCCTTTAAGGTGATCAATGAGTCCAAGAGAGAAATGTCATCAAAGTTTGAGATGTCAGACCTCGGAAAACTCACTTATTACCTTGGCATAGAAGTCCATCAAGGAGTAGATGGGATTCATATTAAACAGGAAGCTTATGCAAGGAGAATTCTGAAAGAAGCAGGACTTGAAACTTGTAATCCAACTAAGATACCAATGGAGTTTCACTAGTCCAGAAAGGGCTATTAATCACGCTTTTAAATGACGGATTAGTCATGTGAATAGGGTTTCACAAACAAATTCTGTCTTATAAAAAGAAAATAATAGGGCCCATCATTTAACGTAAAAAAACCGTCATTTTCAAACGTGGTAATTTACTAGGTGTATGATTTATTAAGAAAATATTATATCACGGAATAAATCCGACGTATAGTTTTAGTATTTATACGCCCACCACTAATCTTCTGTTGCATACCCAGAAGTGGCTAGCCAAATGTGATTCCATGTTAGACACCGACTAATTTTTCGTGGGCCTTTCATCTAGTTTGGTAATGACCCATTGGATTTTTTTTTGTTTTTGATACGAATGACCTATGGGTACGGAGGATTGCACGACCATGGGAGCATCTATTTCCCATAGCCCAGTTTTGAGCCCATTTCTTTTCGTTTAACTTCTAAACCTATCCTTTTTCTGCGTCTCTCTAGTCTCTCCTTATCTTCTCCGTCTTCTGCATCTCCCAAAGAATATACTGAAAATTTCATCTTCTCCACAAAACGCAAGCTCTCCAACAAAGGTAGAGACAACAACAACAACAGTTTGTTTTTCATTAAACCAACCCCTTACAACATGTATGATTCTTCTTCTTCGTTTTCTATTGTTCAATTTCGATTTATTTAGATTTAGATTTCTTGTAAGATTCTAGAGTTTTTATTAAAAAATACGATTTGGGGAAGATTGTGGTATAGACTCTAGGGTTTTAGTGAAATTGGGATTATTTTTTGCATCTGGAATTTGCTAGGGATTTTGATTTCTTCTTGTTTGTTAACGCAACTCTTATACCAAGAAACAAAATTAGTCGATATATTCAAGTTGTTCTTTGTGATTTCAGTGATGTTGAAGGTCTTACCAAGGTAAAATCGATTTCTAAATTCTATTTAAGTTCCCTTTTAAGTAGTTAACATAAAAGTATTATTATGTTAATTTTTTTCCTTTTAGGGGTTTGAGGTTTCTATGGTAAGATGTTCTTTAACTTTTAATATTTGATAGATCTAGATTTTTCTATCTTCGTTAGGATTCTAGTTTTTCTGGGTCTGTAGTGACTGTTCTGTTGTAGTCTTTTAATCTAAGAAGATTTAAAATTTGGGGTTTCAATCTTTATGTTTGGTTTTATCTAGAAATTTATCAATTTTAGATTGATGATTTTCAAATTCACGGCTAGGTATGGAAAGATGAACTCAAGGAAATGTTTCAATCCTACACGTCATCTGATGTCAATCCGGGGAATTCCAAAACCCTGGCCTCATCCTTGTTCAGGTTCATGGCATACAAATCATTCCAAAGACACAAGAATAAGTAAGACCGTTTTCTCTATATTACATGTTTAGTGGGGCATTAGTTACTGTGATAGTAATTAATTTGAGTTCTTCAGGTGATTGATTGTTTTTAAATGTAAGATTGTAACTGATTCTAAAGTTCAAGATGCCTAGACTTGTACTGAAGCCAAAGCAAGATGCTGGAATTGTATTGAAATCAAAGCAAGAAATGGTTGCTTAATCTGCAGCTCAGATTGTGGCATTGTGCATGAACAATAATAAAGTTAGTTTTCTTCAAATCTTAGTATAAGTGAGGTTGTTGTGATTTGGATGGAGGCTCAAATTTTGAGGTCTTCCAGTATGTTGCTTTCATTTCGTTGCAATTTAAACAGATGATTTGTACCCGAAAATCGTTTGTGCATTACAAACTTTCATTTTGTTTTAGACATGAAATTCAGTTATTCTACGGTGATGTTGTTAGGTTATTCTTTATTGGTTCAAGATATATTCATATTTCATGCTTACTTGAAAAGGTTTTACTAATTCATGGTTGGTTCTTTTGCTATTATTTTGTTATTTTCTCATAGTACTGGCTCAACTGCTTGAATTACAAGGAGAGGAGTTCAAGACTGGATAAACAAGTCACATGGGATAGACAAAGATAAAGAGAACAGTTCCAAACATGAGTAGACAACAAGGTTTTTCATAAATCATTTTATCACTAGAACCTTCCAAACATGAGTTGACAACGGTTCTGATCTTCCCCATTGTTATCTACTTCCAAGGGTTTCCCATTTTCCTTCCAATTTGGTCAAGAATTCTCGCGGACAACAACGTTCATATAGAGAAGTAGTAGTTGGAGTTGGAGATGTTTTATCAAGAGGTGACATGATTAAGTGTAACTTCTTCAGGAGAGGGACCAAGTTAGAGTGGCAATATTGGGTCACGGTAGATTGAATTCAATTTTAACAAGTAGGCGACTCTTGATTGATTTTAATATTTGATATGTGACTTTGAGTTTCTAGAGTTGATTTTTCATTTAATTTGTATTCAGGGATTCTTTTTTTTTTTTTTTGGTAATTGATATAAAGTTAATATCATAGGTTTTATTTAAGATCCTATTTCATTTTTATTAGAAGTTTTAATCGAAATTTTGTTTCAGATACATGGAATCTGAATCTGAAATGAATTTGAGATTCACAAAATCTAAAATTCCAAAAATGAAAATAAAATGAAAATGACGGAACTGCAGATATCAACCGTAATTGTATGTAGCACCTAATTACCGTTATATTAAGTGCCTCCTTTATGGCAGACGTCATTTGTTATTTTATTTAACATATGATATCCGTGGTACTAAATAACCGTGGTACTAAATGACATGTTATATTTGCGACTTAAAATCACATATTTCATTCGTTATATTTAGTAACGTTCTTTATTTGTCATTTATAAAGAGTCACACTAAATAAATAACGGTTCGAATAACATATGAAAACCGTGATGAATCATATTTAATAACAGACTTCATCCGTTATTTATAGCCTCTTCTGGCTAGTGTTTGGACTTAAAGTTTCAAAGGCACAAGAAGAAGCTGAGATTGATCCAACGGGTTATAGAAGAAATTTTGGATGCCTTAAATACTTATTACACACAAGACCAAATTTGGATTTCTCTGTGGGAGTAGCAAGCCATTATATGCAGAGTCCACGCAAGTCTCATGGTGATGTAATAAAGCAGATATTAAGATATCTAAGAAGAACAATCAGTTGTGGATTGAAGTATGGTCGAGGAGGATCAAAAGGAATTGTTGGGTATAGTGACAGCAGTCGTAATATTGACCAAGATGATGGAAAAGGTACAACTGGTCATATATTTTATCCAGGAGAAGCACCTATTACATGGTGTTCACAGAAGCAAGACACAATAGCTCTCTCATCCTGTGAAGCTGAGTTTATGGCTGCAACAGAAGCAGCTAAACAATCAATATGGCTTCAAGAACTGTTGGGTGAAATCAAAGGAAGAGAACCTGAAAAGTTCTCATCAAGATTGATAATAAGTCTGCAATTGCACTCACTAAAACTCCAGTGTTTCATGGGAAGACGAAACACATTCACAAAAGGTATCATTTCATACGAGAATGCATCGAGAAGGAGGTCATTAACGTAGAACACATACATGGAACTGAGCAGAAAGCAGATATATTGACAAAGGCATTAGCTAGGATCAAGTTTGAAGAAATGAGACAACTGATTGGAGTACAAGATATGTCACGGGTAAGGTTGAAGCTTAACGGGGAGAATGTTGGATTAACTTCAACATAGAAGTCACTAACAAACTGGTTAGGACAAGATTAGGAAATTGATGTAATCCTAAGGGAATTAGAAATCATCTAGTTCTAAGAAAAGGAAAGACATGTAATAAGATAATAGGACTAGAAAAAGGAATTCATAGTACTATATATATATGATCACCAAAGTTGTGGTTGATCATATGAGCGAGATTAGAGCTTGTGTTTAGTTTTGAGAGATTTTCTAAACATCAATAAAGAGAGTTGTCTTTATATACATAAGCTAAGTTTCATCTTGCAGTTGCCATTATTAAGTAGGCTTCGAATCTTTCTTCCCTCTCCAATCTTTTAAACATTATTCTTTTCCTTCCCTGCATCAACAACTGATCAAAATGTCTGGGTTTCTTTGCAACACCAACTCATGCGTATTGTCTCCATTTCCCACTAGAAAAAGCTTGGTGAGTAATAGAAATACGACTGTTTGCTTATCCACTCTTTGCGCTTCTCCTGAATTATGTCAAGAATGTATTTCCTAATGTGAGTTTCATTTTTTTTTTCTAATTTATTTAACTTTTATCTTTGGTATTCTCAAAGTTGAAGGTAGAAGCTTCTTCTTCGTCTTCTATCAACCCAAATGGTTGTGGTAATCATGCAGCAAAATTAATGATAGGAAAGGAAAGGGGGGAAAATTGGACGACTGAATCAGACGGGACAAAAGCCGCAAAACCATGCACCCCATTACTGGATCGAGCAAACCATAGACAAAGTTTCTAATCTCCTTGTCCGACTTTAAGCCAAAGTTTCTTCTTCTAATCTGAATTTCCAGCGTTTGTTTCGTTTCATTCGTTTCTTTGTCTCAGTTTCACGAAGCCAAGTGTTGCGTTTACTCTTGCTGCAAATTTTGTTCCTTCCTTCGTTACATGTTTAGGGTTTCCAATTATTTGTCTCCCCATATCAATACATGTTCGTAACGTACTTGTCCAATATCTTGTGTGCTGATACTGTTGTCACCCTTTATTGCTTTATTAGCTTTTCCTATAGTCACTCAATTTACTTGTTGTTTGCATCTTCATTTCTTGTGTGCTCCTAAATTGTTAGATTGCGTTTCTGTTTGTTTTTTCCACTTTGATCTGTGCACAATGAAGATACTTGCCTGGAATGTCCAAGGCATAGGCAATCCTCTTACTAGACAAAATTTGACACATGACATCGCTTCCCACTCGCCTGATTTAATTTTTCTTTCTGAAACAAAGTGTGGTAAGAGAAAGATGACATCGTATGCTAGGGAATTTGGATACCCAAATATTTGGATTCAAAGCTCAATAGGTGGTATGTGTTTGCTACGGAAAGATGGTTTCATTCTGGAAATTCAACATGTTGAAAGGAATTTATGTCATCTTATTCTTCAAACTGATCCTCATGTGGGTAAGTGGTTCCTTACTTGTTTGTATGGCTCAGTTTATGAGGATGAGAAACAACAACAATGGGAATTCATTGAATATCTTAGCTCTCAGATTGCTATCCCCTGGCTCTTGATTGATGATTTGACTCTAGTTTTGCTAGAGGGAGAAAAACAAGGGGGGTCTAGAAAGCCTAATAATAAGAATAAATTCCCAATACATAGGCAAGATGTAGCTTTTTCAGGTGACCCTTTCACCTGGTCTAATCATAGGCAAGATACTCAGCTTATTCGAACTAGATTAGACAGGGCAATTGGAAATTCTGAATGTCATGCTGTTTATCACCATGCCCAGCTTCATAATTTAATTTCCCTATTCTTCTGATTACTAGCCCTTCTGTTGTTCACAAGAAGCATCCTTGTCGCTTCTATGAACACTGGTTTACCAAGCCTGAATGTCTTGATCTAGTCACAACTTCTTGGAACAGAAATTCTGCGGCTTCAGCTGATTTTAACTTGGTTAGCAAACTGTCTAATACTCGAAATTCTCTTTCTCGTTGGAGCAGGCGACTTTTGGTGACATTAGACGGAAAATTACCAAACTCAAATATGCAATGCAAACTTTGATTCAACAGTCCCCTAGAGCAGAATTATCGACTGATTATAAAACTTTGCAAGAAGAGTTGACATACTGGTATGATATGCATGATTTATACTGTAGACAAAAGTCAGCTTCTATACAATGACAGAAATACCAAGTATTGTTCGAGAAAATGAGTTTATTTGTTGGTTTAATAGTCTTGATCTTGTGACCTATGAGTCACCAAGGATGTTTGCTCATTTTCTTATGAGTGAATGAAAGAGAATCTTTAGTTCCACATTGGATATACTAGAGGTAAATTTCCTCCATGTATGCTGAGTATCTTAGTTATCAATATGGATGGGCTGGTACGAGCGAGAAGATAATATTTGTTCTCGCTAAGACTTTGGGCTTAGGGCTCGGGCTCGGGCTTGTGCCTGTGCCGTGGACATATATGTCAACCAAGGTTTATTACTTTTGGTCAAAATTATTTTGAATTATCTTAAAGAATTTAAAATGAATTGTTGATTGTCTATTAATTGATTTGCTTAACTTGGGACTTATGACTTGGGAGAAAATTAGTTACTTACCAAAATGAGTTTTATAACTTATGTCAACATTATGAAAGGATATTTCCTAAACGCTATTAATTAATTCCTATCATAATTTGTGACTTAATTTTTTCCTTAATTAATGCACTGAAATAACTTTCCTTTTTTTTCCTATAAAAGAAAATGAATTTCTCATTTGCAAATTGTGTCCAGAAGAGCTATTATCCTCTTCTTTTCGTCTTTCTTCCTATGTGTGGTTTTTATTCTTTCTGCCATTGCTTTGAGTTCGTATGAGTGCTGAAAATATTTGCAACGGGCTGTTTTATCCTGGATACGACTTGACCACAGGGTATAGGCATCACTCATTCTTGAGACGTACCGGTCAACTATCGTGTTAAGGACAACGTGTTGAACACGTGACTCTGTCCTCTGTTTGCTGATTCCATTAAGTGTTTATTTAAGCGTTTCAGAAATTTATTTCTAACATATTCTTTGAGTATTTTATTGTTACAGTTGCAACAATCTTAACACGATAGTCTTTTCTATCTGTCACAATGGGTATGAACGATGTTGATGGGTCAGAAAAATTTTCTGGGGAGCTCATCCGTTTTGTCAAACCGATCACTTCCATTGTAAAGGAGATAAGTATCAATAATTTTTGTTTATTTGATTGTTCCTTTTATTTAATTATTGCACCCAACAATCATGGATGTTATTTGTGTTGTGAAAAAGCAAAAAATGAATTTTTGGGTCAGCTGTAGAATTTCGAGTTTATCTCTTAACCTAGAAAGAATTTTGATAAACCATTTTGGCATAATGTAGTAGACATCTTGATAGTTACCCACGTAAAATTTCAGAATTTTTGGAGTTGTAAAAGTGTTTTTTTGGAATTTTACAAAACAAAGAAATGTTCCTGAAAAATTCTGACGAACAAAAATTTGTTGTTGACAATATTGGTTTTTACGGGGTAACCATGAGTTTTTTTTTTTGAAATGGTGGTTCAAACGAAGTTTGTAAATCTAGATGCTATCTTCAAAATTCATATTTTATTTTCTGATTCGGAATTGTGGTTTGAATAAAGGTTCCATCTACAAGGGACATGGCTAATAGGCGCATGTGGCTGAAAATTAATCTTCCAAAGATGGAAAATGTGAGAACATCAAATACAACACTTTGCATAGCTCTCGTAACAAAGGTATTTTTCACAGACCTAAATCTAGCATTACTTTAATTAAGGGTGTTTGTTATGTTTGTAAAATTCCTGGTCAAATGACATTAATGTGTAGACAACATAAAACCTTAATAAGTAGAAAGTTAATGCTAATTTAGTTGAAACAAACTAGAACGAGTTTAGTGTAATGATAACCTATGTGAGAGACCGGAGTGGACTTTGGATCCACTAAGCATGTTTGTTAAAACAAATACCTGTTCACCTCTTATCTGAGAATAACGGATGTTGAGAAACTCTATATGAGTAACTCACTTGCGACAGAGGTTGCATAAAAGGGAAAGGTCGAGCAGAAACTCATATCTATAACATTCTCACATTGAATGAATTTTCATGTTCCGGGCATATGCAAGCTAGAATCTTGTTCTACTGAAGATGGTAAAAGATTTAAGATATTAAATGAATCAGTAAGAAACTTGTCGTAACTAAGGGAAATGATTTTTCAGGCATCGGTTATATGACTTAGGGTTTATATAAGCTTAAAGGAAAATTGATGAAGTGAACATTTTTAATATTTTGTGTGTGTTTGAATGTTTTGCATGGTAGACTTAGATTAAATTATAAGTCAATGCATAAACTAGCTAATGTAGGCTGCATACCCAAATTTAGTTTGGAAAAAGAACACAAATGTGAAATTTGCGTAGAATAAAAATATGCTAGAAAAACCTTTTCAGCAAAAATGTTCATAGAAATTCTAAACCCTTAGAATTAATTCACTCGGACCTAGTTGACTTGAAATCCGTTCAAACTAGAGGTGGTAAGAAATGGTTTGTTACTTTTATAGACGACTGTACGAGGTATTGTCATTTATATTTGGTTAGAGGTAAGGATGATGTCTTAGAAGCCTTTAAGATGTATAAACTAGAAGTTGAAAACCAGCTGAATACTACCATGAAAACCATTAGGTCTGACTGTGGTGGTGAATACAGGATTCCTATAGAAGATTTCTGTGTAGAACATGGCATGATACACGTGGTTACCCCTCCTTATTCACCTCAGTCTAATGGAGTAGCTGAACGTAAGAACTGTACCCTTAAGGAGATGATGAATGTCATGTTAATTAGTTCAGGATTACCTTCGAACTTGTGGGGGGAAGATGTCCTCTCATCCTGTTATATCCTGAATAGAGTACCCTTTAAAGGATCAGATAAAACTCCATATGAACTGTGGAAAGGTAGACAACCTTATTTTGCATACTTCAAAGTGTGTGGGTGTTTGGCTAAGGTTTCCATCTTTAAACCTAAAACAACCAAGATAGGACCCAAAACTGTTGACTGTGTCTTCATAGAGTATCCTGAGCATACTACTGCATATAGATTTAAGGTTGTGAGTTCTGAAATTTCTGAAATTGGTGTGAATACTATTATGGAATCTAGGGATGCTGTATTTTTTGAAAATATTTTTCCATTAAAATTTGACTCTCGTAAGAGAAGTGTTAATCCCCTAGATGTCCCTTCAACCAGTCAGACTTTACCTTTAGAGGAAGATGAAATAGAAATTGATCCTAGGAGAAGTAAAGGGGCTAAAACCAAAACTTCCTTTGGACCTGACTTCGTAACACTAGCAGAGACTGATCCTCAAACTCGTAAAGAAGCCATAACATTTACGGAAACCCCATTCTGGTAAGAAGCCTCATTTAGTGAAATGGACTCAGTCCATCTGAACCAGACTTGGGAGCTTGCTAGTTTACCTCCAGTGAGTAAGACCATAGGATATAAATGAGTCTTTTAGAGGAAACGTAAGGTAGATGGAACTATGGAAAAATATAAGGATAGGTTGGTATCTAAAGGATATAAACTAAAAAATGGTGTAGATTTCCTTGATTGTTATTCACCCATGACGAGAATTAGCTCTGTTGAGATGCTAATCGTTTTGCTGCCATAAACAACTTTGAGATACATCAGTTGGATGTTAATACGACATTTTCTAAACGGGAAATTAGGCTCAGGCCCAACCCATGGATAACCCATAATATGAGGCCCCTAGATAAAAGAGTTTTATTAGTAGGCCCTGAATTAAAAAATAAATTTAATAAAAGCGAAAAGACTAAATTAGCCTCAAGTATATAAGAGGCGCACCTACCTTTCTCTCGTTCAGACGCCATTATTTCATTTCCAAGGAGAGAGAAAACAAATCTCACTCACCTGAAACAGAAAGAAATCTAGAAAAAAACCCAAAAAATCAAGAAATCTTCCTGAAATCTGTTCCAAAACAAAGATCGAGATCAAAAACTATTCATCATTTGCTAACCCCTAAATCAGAGAAACAGATCGAAAAAGTTTCAGATTCAAAAACCAAAAAAAATCAAAAGAAACAGTTTCAGATTCAAAACCTAAATCGCCGTTGTTACTGATTCCTGTTGATGAAATACTCCGACGATTAATCACTAGGTAAGTTTTGATTTGAAGCTGTTAGTTTTGATTCCTGTTGTTACTGATTCGTGGGTCGAAAATTTCTGAACTAGGGTTTGTAATGAGATTACAACAAACATAACTCATTCTGACTGATAATTTTACAGATCAGAGAAGGAGAACAATCGTTTGTGCATAAAATCCATGAAATAACTGATTAAATAGAAACACAAGTAAGTCATGGATGTGATATAACTGATTGATTTAGTGGATTTCATTTCTGAGATGTTACTGTTTGAAAACCCTAGAAACTCTAAGTTGAATTGCAATCAACTAACTTGATTTTATTACTACATCAACTGCAGATTCAGAATCAAATTTCTTTTGGAATAAAAATGGTGAAAGGAAAAATGAATGCCCCTAGAAAAGATGATACAATTACAGGTACTAAGTTGTGAAAACTATTGTTGTCATGGTCTCATGTTTATTTCTCATATAATGCTTGTGAATATGTAATTACACAGACAAGGACATGTGTAACTATAAGTTACACACTCAAAATGTAACCACTGACTGTGTTGTGGTTTGTATATTGATTGTGTAGCTTATAGTTACACATACCAAGTGAGCCTGTCACCACTGACTTGCCTAGGGATGTGTAACTAGTAGTTGCACATAAAAAATTGGTTGTGTTTAGGATGTGTAACTTGTAGTTACACATAGAAAATTGGTTGTGTAAATTAAAGTTACTCATTCATATGCATGTGTAAGTTAAAGTTACACCTTGTAGAATGTCTAGGATTGAGTGTGTAACTTGTAGTTAAAATCTACTAACTGAAGAAATTTAAAAGTTTCTAATGTAAGTGATGCTTTTGAATGTATAACTACGCAAACAAGGGCCTGTGTAACTTTAAGTTACACATTCAAAATCTCACCACTATGTTGTGGTTTGTATATTGAGTGTGTAACTTGTAGTTACACATACAAATGAGCCTTGCAGAAGTGGCTGTGTAACTTGTAGTTACACATCTTAACTGTGAGTTACACATTCAAGATGTTACCAATGACTTGCAAAGTGGCTGTGTAACTATAAGATACACATTGAAAATCTAATCACTGACTTGCCAATTGACTGTGTAACTACAAGTTACACATGCATAATAACATAACTGATTTGGAAATTGCCTAGATAACTAAAAGTTACACATGCAAAAATATAACCTATGACTGTATTGTGTTTGTAAATTATAGTTGGACATAAAAAAATGACCCCTTTAAACCTTCATATGCATGTAAGTTAAGGTTACACAACACAGAATAGAATGATTCAGTTTGTGTACTTGGCAAATACACATAGTTTGTAACATGATTTTCATTTTGTAGTTAAAAACGAGTGTATTTGATAAGTACACAACATACTGACTCATGCTATTTTTGTGTGTGATGTGTACAGGAAACCTAAGGCAGTCGTTGAATGCAGTAAAGGATTTAGTAAAGGTGATAAAGCCTATAGGACTGACTGATAGGGCTCATAGATATCTTAGGAGAGCTGCTTACGGAGAACTCGTAATGATGTATTACGATGACTATGATACAACTGTACCAACTACAACAAGACAGATAACTACCAACAAACACGGCGTCTTGAAGCTCTTGAATTGCTTTGACATGGATTGTGAGACACCATGTTCATTCAAGTTTGCTGATGATAAGATTATAGAGTCTACACCGGCAAAGCTGGCTGGTATATTTTGCATGCAGAGGATTGGAAGCAGAAAGGGTCAGAAGCTGTTAAAGTACTATTGTCCTAGTGATTTGACTGACAATGTTTTATACATCAAATACTTCACCGATATCAAATCTACAAAGCATCAGACGACGGTGACTAAGACAAACATTTTAGAGAAGATAAAACAACTTATGGCAAAAAGGAGAAAAAGTGGGAAAAGAAAGAAAGTTGATGAAAAGGATCTAGTTTGCCTGATAGGTCTTTATCTTTGCTATGTATTGTTTTTTGGCGACAAAAATGCCAATGCAGTGAACGCGAAATATCTTAGTATCGTTGAAACTTATGATACGGTGCTCAAGGTGTCGTGGCCTGATTTAATACACGAGCACTTGTTTGAAGAGATTCATACTAATTTTAGTTGTTTGTCAAATGTGAAGGCTTGTGTGCAATACCTACTGGTAAAAAAAAGCTTGTGTGTAATTTCTATTCCAGCAGTTTTAGTGTTACGTGATGGATATTTTTGTTCAATCGACTAATTAAAATTTATATGTTGCAGTTATTGTTTGCTAAACACATGCCAGCAGGATTAATCCCGAAAGTTGAGAACCACGAGGAAGATATCCCGAGGGTTGGGAGATGGGATATATACCAGATTTCTGATTACATTTGGAAAACAGACATGACACAGTTTTCGGTAAGTGTTATATGTCAGTTGGTTTAGGTTTTGTAAATTTATGGTAATGTAATTTAGATAAAACTTTGATGTAATCAAAATTGTCATGTGTAGCTATAAGTTACACATTTAAATGTGCTTGTGTAATTTATAGTTACACATGCAAAAGATAACACAAGTGAATGCAACTATAGGTTATGTAACATATATATCCTGTTTGTATATATATCCTGTGCTTATGTAACTATAGGTTACACATTTTATATGTATATCCACTTTACATTAGATATATCTAATGTGCTTATGTAACTATAGGTTACACATATAAAATGTGCTTATGTAACTTTAAGTTACACATACAACCGAAAAATGTATATTTAGAATGTTCAACTGTTTTTTGCAATCTCTTTTTAACCTCTCCATCTGTTAATTGCAGCCAACTCCTAGCTTTGTGGCTGAGTTTTCACAGCTTGAGAAGCAGTTGGGTATATCAACCGTGGTACCCAGCAAGGACGACCTGCAAAGTTGGCTGAAAGCGCAAACTATTGAGAATAGCCATCTGAAAGAGCAACTGCAAGAAAATCAAGCAATGCTTAAAGCAGTGTATGCAATTGCAAGAGAAGGGATATCAGAAGGGGACCTTTCAGGAACAGCGGAATTCAAGGTTCACAAATTTAGTTGCCAAATTATGCAAGCAATGGGTATTGATCCTTACAAAGTGACCCAGGAAGAGTTTATGCAACATGAAGGTGATGTACATGGAGGTACTGAGCATGGAGCTACTGAGCATGAAGAAGAAGAGTTACAATTAGTTGAGACAGAGCAACAAGGAGATGGAAGTACTGAGCAAGAGAAAGAGAAAGATGACGCGGAAACTTCCTTCCATGAAGAATGTAAGTAGTTGTTCATTTTTAATATGCTTCTTTAACTTGATAGAGGTACCCAATTAGTTGACACTAAGGTCTTTGAACCTTTTTAATTTCATATTTTACTTGTTCATTTTTAACTTGCTTGTTTAACTTGATTAGACTTAATAAATGTTGAGTAAACTGATCATATGGATGTGTAATCCCTAGTTACACATGCAACATGCATGTGTAACTTCTGGTTACACTAGTTAGATGCATGTGTAACTCCATGTTACACTAGGTATCCATGCCATATTCATGTGTAACATGAAGTTACACATATTAGTTATCCAAGCCAGTCGATTACACATGATATATTCTTCTTGAAATTTTATTAAAAAAATTTAACATCATCATCATCATCCTAATTCTCTTTTCAATACTTGTGCAGTTCCATGTATGAGCCTTGCAGCTGGAAATACGCCAACAATTCTGCAAGCTCAAACTACTGCAGAGGGGCACAAAAGACCACTCAGGACATATAGTTCGAGTATGAAGAGTGTGACAACTTGCAAGACTCCACCAAAGAAAAGGCTTGTCGCAAAGAAAAAGCCCACTCCTACAAATAATGTTGATGAGGAGCAGAAGAAAGATGTTGAAGAGACACCTGTTACGGATGAGGCACAGAAGAAAGCTGCAGATGGTGGAGTTGTGGATGGGGCAGGTGATGATGTAGCTGCAAAAGCTGTAGGTGATGATGTTACTGCAAAAGTCAATGAGGATACACCTGCAACTGTTGGTGACGGTTTGGTTATGACTTCTCCAACTCAGCCAACTCCTGGAACTTTTGATGTGGTATTGCTTAACCTGTCGGATCTTTGAGTCGATTAGAAGATGGTGTAACTGAGTAAAGTAATGTGTAACTGAGAGTTACACATGTGTAACTGTTAGTTATTTGTCAACTGAAGTTGTTCATAAAAAAAAACACATAGAAAAAACATACCTTTACCACCATTGATCCCAGTAGCTGTCATCAAGCAACCTTTGAATGTACCAGTAAGGAAAGTAGTATCCAAGTATACCATTGGACGACAAAACCGGTACCCTTTGATGCATGCAGCAAATGCGATGAAAATCCGCTGGAACTGTTTATTTTCACGTTCAAACTTTATCACACTACCAGGGTTGGTTTCCCTTATAGCATCAATATACCATACCAAGTGCGAGTAGGACTTGACATCGTCGCCATAAATCGTATCATATACCTTTTCCCTAGCATTATATGCCTGGTAGTACTCCATGTTGATCCCATAGTTGGTCTGGAAATCAGCAGCAATTTGCTTGGGCTTCTTGTGAGGATTTTTGCGAACTTCTTCCTCAATAAAACTAGACGAGAAGCTGGTGGAGTAAGTTTGGTTCAAGTTGCGTCCACCAGCACCACAAATGTGCTCAGGGTTATAATACCTGACCTGAAGAGATTCATACAAAATATAAACAATTCAACCAAAACACAATATGGTGCCAAAAACATCATGTGTAAACCAAAGTTACACATACTGTAACAAAACATAACATATTCTAAGCATTAGATGACAGAACACGGAAAACCTACCTGAAACATTTCGTTCATTTCATCGATAGAAGCTGCATGGAATTTCCAGCCGCATTTTTCATCTGCACACTTAGCCGTGAACCTAGAACGCTCATTGTGAGTTACAATCATTTGGAAACCAGTGCGAAGACGATACTTGGTAAAAGCAACCCTGACTTGCTTAACTCCTTCAACAAACACATGGCCAATATCACCAAGAACCTTGGGCCAACCATCCGATAACAAAGGTTTCGCTGGCTTACTTTTATCTTCCAAATACATTGCAACAGTAAGATTGTTTTTGGACGAAGACGTACTACTAGACCCATTAGAAATAGAAGAATTTGCCCTAGAGCTAGAGGAAGAGGCCACACGAGGAACATTTTGCAAGAAAATATCAACACTGGTCTTCTGTTTACTATTTGTGATAGATATAAGAGCTTGCAAAGAAAAATCACAGTCAAGCGGAAAATCTTTCCCACTTTATCGAAAGAAGAAAGTAATACCAAGTGGAGTAAACTGCTTCCATTCCTTGCAAACTTGTTCCTTAAACTCATCAAGTTTGATATCAGTATTAACACGCAGGGTAATGAAATCAGAAAAGTAGCGAACAACAGCAATGCAACTAACAGCAGCGCAACTAACAACAACCATGACAACCTGAAAATATCAAATACACAATAAGAATATCAAAATTTGAAAACGAACGCAATTCACTCGGGGGCGTTGCCCCCTCGTGAGAAGTATATTCTATGCGGCAAACTAAATATAAATAAAAGATACAGATGATACAATTGTTTACAAATAAAACATGTTACAGGACATATATAATGTAACTTCAACTTACACATTCTTAAAATACAACAGGATATATATGTGTAAACTAAAATTACACATGTTGTAACTAAAAAAACATCTGCATCTTCCTCACACATGCTTAGAAATACAAAGAGGATATATATGTGTAAAATAAATTTACACATGCTGCAACTAAAAAACATCTGCATCTTCTTTAAGCATGCTTAAAATACAACATGATATATATGTGTAACCTCAAGTTACACATACTGTAACAAAAAAAACAGCATGTATACAAATCAATTTGAAGTTGTTTTTTTGAAACAAAATTGTTTCTTCATACTTCTCTCAGTATCAACAAAAAGTAAAACAACAAATTAACAGATCGCACATGAAAGAACAACAAAATAATTCAAAAAAAAAATTGAAAACAGATCTGAAATCAAAAACAACATAAAATTCTTACCTAGATTTGTTGTTTTCTTTCTTCTGAAACAATGTTTATTTTGTTCCTCTTCTCAGTATCAAACAAACATGTGTAAGCATCAACAAAAACATGTGTAAGTATCAAAAGTGACAAAAATAGATCGAAACGGTAAAATCAAAATCTATTGAATTTGAAAACTAAATCGAAATCACAATTCGTACCTATTTTGATTTATATATTCCCAACTGTCTTCTTCCTCTTCTCAGACTCAACAAATTCGAAACAGAACAAAAATCGTAATCAGTAGAAGATCGAGATTCAAAAAATCGATGAGAAAACTAGTGAATCAAGCAACAGAAAAGCTAAAATCGAACAAACCTATTTGTTGTTCATCAATGCAGCTTCACTATCTCGTCAGATCTGAAAAACAGACGAATACACCTCAACGAATTGAGAGAAAATTCGTTTTCTTCTTCTTCTCGTTTATGTTGTTCTTCTTCTCGTTTTCTTACTATCAAATTAACGAAAATCAGTATGAAACTATCAAAATTCACGAATTCGTCTGAAGAAAAATCTCCAATTCTGTTTCTGAACGAGAGCGGAGAGAAGAAAGAGCTGAATCTGATTTGGTTTTCAGTTTCTGGTAGGTATAAAATGTCTATAAATAGGGAAGGTTAATTTCGGTATTTTTAATTTTATTAAAAATCCTGATGACGTCAGCAATCCGGGAAAATTGAAAACCAGGCCCCAAAAAAAATTTTTTCTGGGCCTAGAAATATCAAAAACGGAAAGTGTGGAGTTGAGGGTGTAAGATCCATTTTGTGGGGCTTGTATATGGTTGAACCCATATAGTAGGGGGTTCTAGTATTTTTCACTAAAACCGTGAATTAGATAAAGAAATTTACATAGACCAACCTGAGGACTTTGTAGAGAAAGGTTGTGAAGAAATTTTTCGTAAGTTGAACAAATCTTTGTATAGTTTTCAAATAAGCACGTAAATAATGACATGAAAAATTTGATCATGTGATAATGAGTAGTGGTTTCTGTTCATGAATCTGACAAGTATATTTATAACTTGTTAAGGATGCCTGTGTGATTGTATCTTGTATGTTGATGATATGCTTATACTTGATACAAACATAGATGTGTTTAATTCCACTAAAACCATGCGATGAATGAGAATGTTGACTTGAAAGATCTAGGCCCTGATGATGTGATAATAGGGATGAGTATTAGAAGATAATCTAATCTTTATAGTCTTAGTAGTTCTTATTATATTGAATTCGTGCTTGTACTCCTTACGATTCTTCTTGTATAATAAAGAAAAATAAGGGTAATGGAGTATCTTAACTTGAATACTCAAACGTTATAGGATGTCTGATGAATTTAATGAACTGTAAGAGTCTAGGCATTGCCTATATTGTGAGTAAGTTAGGTAGATATAACTTGTAATCCAGAGCAAGAGCATTGGGATACACTTAGTAGAGTAATATGGTACCGAAATTACTATATTACCTTTTGTTTGGTTTATAAAAGGTATCTTGCTTTCCTTGAGGGATTTTGTGATGCTAACTGTATAGTTGACTCAGAGAAGTCTAAGTCTATGAGTGAATATGTTTTCACTCTATCAAAAGTGTTTGTTTTGGAATATTTCGAAGCAGACATATTAGGCTCAATTCATTATGGAATCTGAGAGTTTGCACTAGATAAAGCACGAGAGAGGGCCGAGTGCCTAAGATACTTTTTAGAAGACATTCCTCTCTGGCATAGGCCTGTGCCAGCTATATCTATACTTTGTGTTAGCCAAGCAGTAATAGCTAAAGCTAAGAATAACTAATCTCAATTGGCGTTATTTCCATTGATTGGATTATGTCCAAGGAGAATATCGCAGACCCTTTGACGAAATGTTTGTCAAAATAGATAGTTAATAATGCATCAAAGGGGATTGGGCTTAAGCTCATTAAATAAACTTTCCATAAAGGATACTCAACCTTGCTGACTGGAGATCCCAAGATCAAGGTTTTGAATGAGATAACTAATTTTTGGTGGGTCAAGGTAAACAACATCAGAGAATTTCATTCTCTGCCCCTTCCTTATGGTGTAGACGTGATAGTGTGACTGCATGTGAAGGATGACTTTTAACTAAGTCTTAATGAGTTCTATAGTTTCAATTTAAGATTGAAGTGGGGTGTAGCAGTAAACACTCTTGATGGAACTCACCTATCCGAATGTGTAAATGGGTCGCTTCCTATGAGAATAGAGCCGATTCTCTAGAGCATTCTGAGAAACAGGATTTGTCTAGGGACAAAAAGGACACAACGACACGAACTTGACAACACCTAGAGATTGGTAACCATACGCGTGGTTATTATCGCGGATTACACCAAACGATGGCAGTTCAAGACATCGCGTTCACTGTCCATCAAGTAGTTCCGAAAATTTCTCACTAAGCAAAGGTTCAAGACCTCATGGACACCTCTTGCCTAAGTGGTATTTCTCGCTTTCCGTTTTCTGATTTTTATCGGTATTTCATTCATGTGGTGGATTGTTGGAGAAAATGAGTTTATTTGTTGGTTTAATAGTCTTGGTTTGGATTTGATCTTGTGACCTATGAGTCACCAAGGATGCTTGCTCATTTTCTTGTGAGTGAATGAAAGAGAACCTTTAGTTCCACATTGGATATACTAGAGGTAAATGTCCTCCATGTATGTTGAGTATCTTAGTTACCAATATGGATGGGCGGGTACGAGCGGGAAGACAATATTTTTTCTCGCTAAGACTTTGGGCTTAGGGCTCGGGCTTGTGCCTGCGCCGTGGACATATGTCAACCAAGGTTTATTTCTTTTGGTCAAAATTATTTTGAATTATCTTAAAGAAGTTAAAATGAATTTTTGATTGTCAATTAATTGATTTGTTTAACTTGGGCTTATGACTTGGGAGAAAATTATTTACTCACCAAAATGAGTTTTATAACTTATGTCAACATTACGACGGAATATTTCCTGAATGTTATTAATTAACTCCTATCATAATTTGTGACTTAATTTTTCCTTAATTAATGCACTGAATTAACTTTCTTTTTTTTTCCTATAAAAGAAAATGAATTTCTCATTTGCAAATTGTGTCCAGAAGAGCTACTATCCTCTTCTTTTCGTCTTTCTCCCTCTGTGGTTTTTATTTTCTCTGCCATTGCTGTTGAGTTCATATGAGTGGGCAAGTATTGTAGTGCTAACAATATTTGCAACGGGCAATTTTATCCTGGATACGACTTGACCACAGGGTATAGGCATCACTCATTCTTGAGGCGTACCGGTCAATTATCGTGTTAATGACAGCGTGTTGAACACGTGACTCTGTCCTCTGTTTGCTGATTTCATTTAGTGTTTATTTAAGCATTTCAGAAATTTATTTCTAACATCTTCTTTAAGTATTTTATTGTTACAGTTGCAACAAATATTTCCACTCGCGAGCAAATTTTAGAAAAAGAAGAAATCATATTTCTTCTTTTGAGGGATTCCTTAGGAATGTGGCACACTGAAACTGACGAAATAACTAGTTTGTTAATTCAGCATTTCAAGCATATATCTACTACCAGCCATCCTCCCTCGGATCCTGATCTTATTCATTTAATAACTCCTTGCATCACTGCAGAAGATAATCTAGCATTGCTAAAGATCCCAAATGAGAAGGAAATACGAGACACCATTTCCCAAATGCCTTTGTGGAAAGCACCGCGAGCTGATGGTTTCCGGATTGGATTCTACAAGCACAGTTGGGACATTGTTTTTTCTGATGTTATTAAGATGGTGCAATCTTTTTTCCAAAGCCATTTTCTACTTAAAGAAATGAATGTCACCTACCAAACCCTCGTACCCAAAGTTGACTGCCCTACTTCTCCTGGTGATTATCGGCCAATCAGCCTTTGTAATTCAACATATAAGATCATCTCTAAACTGATGGTTAATAGAATGAAACCTTTGATGGGAAGAATCATAACACTATATCAAGATTCCTTTGTTCCACAACGTTGTATTGCAGAAAATATCGTGATTGCCCATGAGCTTATTGATACTATGAAAAAGAAAAAGAAGGGTAAATCAGGTGATGTAGCTATTAAGATCGACATGTCCAAAGCATTTGACAGAATTGAATGGAGTTTCATAGATAGTGTGCTTCATCAACTTGGTTTTGCTGATGCCTGGTGCACGATGATTCAGCAATGTATAAGCACGACTTCCATCTCGCTTTTGTTAAATGGTAGTCCTTGTGAGCCATTCTCTCCATCTAGAGGACTCAGGCAAGGCGATTCTTTGTCCCCTTATCTATTTATTATATGCATGGATGTTTTATCTAAGCTTCTCTCCAAGGCCGAAACCGACAAGCTAATTCATGGTGTTAAAGCAGCTGCTTTTGGTCAGCAATATCACATCTCTTTTTGCCGACGATATTCTTCTCTTTCTCAACGCTAACACTAATGAACTGAGATATGTCCAGAAACATCTTCTGCGGTTTAGTAAAGCATCTGGACAGGTTATCAATCCCACAAAGACTAGTATTTGTTTTAGCAGAAATATACCGCGACATGAATGCAATGCCCTTACTAATCTGCTTGAGATGAAGCAAATGAGCTTAAATGAGAAATATCTTGGTGTTCCGTTGTTTCTGAACAAATCTAAAGCCAAGAGTTTTGAACCGCTCATAAATAAGATGAATTCTAAGCTTGAAGTATGGCAGGGGAAGATAATTTCGCAAGCAGGACGAAGCACACAGATTCGATCTGTTTTGGGCTCCGTCTCTATGTACCAAATGACATTCTTTCCGTTACCAGTTAAAACTGTCAAAGATTTAGAGGCAATTCAACGCAAGTACTGGTGGGGTAATAAGAAAAAGAAAAAAGGGTTTCACCCTAAATCATGGACTTCTCTCTGCTTGCCCAAAAGACAGGGAGGGCTTGGTTTTAAAAACATTCGCAAATTTAATTTGGCCATGTTATCCAAGATGGCCTGGCGTATGGTTACCAATCCACACGCCTTATGGGTGCAAGTTCTGAAGTCTAAGTACTTCCGGAATCATAACCCTCTTTATAGAATTACAAAGAAAAGTGGTACTTGGATTTGGCATGGACTGAAAAAGGGTCTTGAAATCGTAAGACAGTTTCATGTGTGGAATATCGCTGATGGTCAGGCAGTGAGCATTTGGAATGAAAAGTGGATTCCGGGACAGTCTGAGCTCCTTGAAAGGCCCACTGCCTATCACTTACAAGATTATGAAACAGTGTCACAACTCATAGATCATACCACTCATAGTTGGGATGAACAAGCTCTGACAGAGTTATTTTCTGAAGCACAAATTCAGGAAATTACCCGCACACGAATCCCTTGGCAGGGTAAAGGCATTTTACGGTGGTCGCTGACCATGAATGGGAACTTTACAGTCAACTCTACCTATAACAAACTATTAGAACCTTCATTTCAGTATAACCTTCCTGAACAGCGGCAATGGCTAAAGATGTGGCATTTGAACATTCCTCCAAAACTTAAGATCTTTTTGTGGAAATGCCTTCACTAGATTTTACCCATTAAACCTTACTTATCAAGATTCATGTATACTGAAAATCTACTCTGCCCGTTGTGTGCTTCTGGTCCAGAAACTATGGACCATCTTTTCATGCAATGCCCTTATGCACTAGCAATATGGTTCGCTGTTGCTCCAGAAGCTATCCAACTTTATCAGTATTACAATGATCTCAAATCATGGATTCTCGCTTGGTTCGACTCCTCATCATCCTCCCGTTCAGATTGATATCTCAAATTCTCTGCCATTCTTTGGCATTTGTGGAAAGTTAGATGTACTGCACATTTTGAACATATGGTTCAGACACCTTTATCTCTTATCACCCAAATACATGTCTTCCTTAGATCCACATCTTCTTCCCATAGAACTCATCAGACATTATCTAATCACCCGCTTGTAGCATCAGCCCCTTTAACTCATGTAGCCAATTTCCATAACTATGATGATTACCATATAATATTTGTAGATGCGGCTTTGCCTAAACGTTCGAGCGTTGCAGGTGGAGGAGCGGTTATCTATGACAGGTCAAGAACTTTTGCAGGAGCCAACTGCTGGACTTACTCAGCCACTTCCATAATTCAAGCAGAAGCAGTAGCTCTAATATTAGCCATTCAATGGAGCTTGCAACTAAATCTTCAAAAGGTTCTTTTTGTGTCAGATAATTTAAACCTAGTGAATGCATTAATGGCCATATGGATGGCTGTAGATGGGAAGATCACAACCTTATACAAGACTGTACTTTTCTCTTAGCTAGACTTTCCATGTCGGCTTGTAAGTATGTAAAAAGAAATGTAAATATAACAGCTGATGCAGTCGCTAAATGTGCCTCTAAGCATCACGTTTGTAAGTGCTGGATGTACCAGCCTCCAAGTTTTCTCCTGGGAAAACTTAATTTTGGTTGTACTGTGTAAGTTTCCTTTGTTTTAAATAAATCGCTTTGTTCAACAAAAAAAATTACTGGAAAAAATAAACCCACCCAATGGACATGAAAAATCTTGCTATGCACAGTGTATCCCAAACTGGTGGACATCTCAGTTCAAGTCTAGGTGTTGTGGAACTAACAGTGGCACTGCATCATTTGTTCAACACCCCCGAAGACAAGATCATTTGGTACGCTGGACATCAGGTTAATTGGTGTTATAATACTTGGAAAATTAAGGAATAAAAAACATTAATTATATGTTTTTTCTTCAGTTCATTAAAATATATATATTTGAGTATGAGTATAGAAAGAGCTATAGGAATTTAACTACGATTTTTGCAGACATATCCACATAAGATTTTGACCGGGCGAAGGTCTAGGATGCATACCATTAGACAAGCATCAGGTCTTGCGCCGTTCCCTAAGAGGGATGAGAGTATTCATGATGCCTTTGGCGTCGGACATAGCTCTACAAGCATCTCCGCTGGTCTTGGTATGTCTATCTTCTCGTATTAATTATCATTCTCTAATATTTTACCATGAACGGATTCACGGTGGTTTTGATGATATCAACAAGTTTAAAATTTTCATCTCTTTAAATGTACGTAGGAATGGCGGTTGCTAGAGATATCTTGGGAAAAAGCAACCATGTCATATCTGTGATTGGAGATGGACGTTTGACCGCAGGCCAACCCTATGAAGCCTTAAACAACGCTGGGTACCTTGATGCAAATCTTATTGTAGCTATAAATGACAATAATCAAGTATCTTTACTAACGGCAACACTTGATGGTCTCGTTAAACCGGTCGGAGCACTTAGTAGCGCTCTAGCATCCAAGGTCGATAAATATGCAAGAGGAATGTCGAGTGCTTCTAAGCTTTCTCTCTTTGAGGAGCTTGGATTGCATAATGTTGAAGATTTAGTTATAACGTTTGAAAATGTAAAATCCATACGTGGGCCTGTACTAAGACATATAGTGACCGAGAAAGGCAAGGGGTTTCGCCCGGCCGAAACCGCCGTTGATAAAATGCATTGTAATACTTTACCGCAGGAAATAAGTTTGATATAAGCCCATTTTTAACTTCGGAGTTGATTTTAAACAAGTTCCGATTTCTTTCTTTCAGGGGTTGAAAAGTTTGATACAAGAACAGGAAAACAGTTCAAGAAAAAGTCAGCTACACTTAGTTACAGTCAATACTTTGAAGATTCGCTGATAAAAGAAGCAGAAGTTGATAACAAGATTGTAGCCATTCATGCAGCTATAGGTAGTGCAACAGGCCTTAACTACTTTCAAAAAAGATTTCCTGACCGTTGTTTTGACGTTGGAAATTGCGGAACAACACGCTGTGACATTTGCAGCTGGTCTAGCCACAGAGGGTCTGAAGCCATTCTTTGCTGTTTACTCGTCATTCCTACAACGAGGCTTTGATCAAGTGAGATAGACTATACTAATCAAATCGAGCTTTTTAAATGTTCAAATTTGATATTGATTGACATAATGCATTGACATAAGAGCAGGTTTTGTTGGGGCAGATGGTCCTACTCATTGTGGCGCATTTGATATCACATACATGGCTTGTTTGCCAAATATGGTGGTAATGGCTCCATCAGATGAAGTCACATGGTCGCCACAGCAGCATTGATTGATGACAGGCCGAGCTGCTTCAGGTTCCCCAAGGATGATGGAATTGGATCTGTTGTTTTCTCTTTGGTTTGTTTTCTTTTCTCCCCATGCAGTTTTGTTCATGTATGAACTTTGTACTCGATTTTCCTGATCTCTAATGTAAACCTTAAATTTTAATACTATTGGTTTAGTTTCTCACTAAAAGAACTTCATCGAACAGGAAAATGGGGTTCTTTCGGAAAATTTTTGGGTGGATCTATTACTTTTACAACTGCGTGCATGCCCGCAGGTATTAAAGGAAAACAATATACCAATGGAAAATGTTAGGATTTGTTACTCTCCATTTTCAAGAACAAGACACACCGCTCAAGTAGCTGCTTCTGCTCTCAACATTTCGCTCGAAGGTCCTCAGTGTAAGGTAAACAATTATTACATTTACTCCTCAGAAGGCTAAACCTTACTGTTGAGTCGGTTAAATCCTTTTTGTAGTGAGGAACTAACTAGTGAGCATTTCATATATTCTGATTTGATACTTTATCATATACTTCCCCTATCTTCTTGTTTGAGTATGATGCAAATGTCATTGATAGGTGATGAAAGAACTTCGGGAGCGTTTCTTTGGACCTTCATTTGAACTTCAATCACATGAAAGAGTAAGTAAAGTAGTAAACCCTTGCTTTATTTTAAGTTCAATCTGATTAATTGTGTGGAGGTTATTGTCTACAAGTCTTTGCTGCAAGAATTTGGTGAACAAGTGTGATTTTGCATTAAATAGTACTCGGAGATATGGGACCATGATGAGAAGGGCCGGTTGATGAAGCCTGAAGAAGGTGGAGAAAGTGTGGCAGACGTTGCTTCAAGATTTGCTACTGCTGTAGAAACCATCGAGAAAGATTTTCAAGGGTAACAACAAGTTTTTATTACCAAGAGAATGATAATCAGATGTACATTCATGCTCATCGTTGTTGTTTGATAAAAAGCTATTTTAAACGTATGGATATTGGTTGCAGGTGTGCGGTATTGATTGTCAGTCATGGAGATCCACTGCAAGTTCTGCAAACAATAATCAGTGCAACTGACAAAGCACCCGGTGAGGATTTCAAGACTAGAGCGGATGCGGTTAAAGTAGCTTCCATCTCGTTGTTGGGTGCAATAATCAAAAACAAGGAAAAATCAAATAAGCAAAAATTATTGATACTTAGCTCCTTTATAATGGAAGTGATCGATTTGATGAAACGAATGAGCTCCTCATATCTCCGTAACAACAACAAGGCAAAACTTTGGAAAAACAGAGTGAGTCACGTGTTCAACACGTTGCCCTTAAGACATTAGCGCCCGGCTACACTCAAGAGTGATGATATAGGCCTCACAGGACGGATATCTCCAGGATAAAACACCCTAATACACCTACTACACCTACTACTAGCATATGTAGTAGATGCTCAACTTGAGCTTGGCAACTCCGAAAAAACCATAAAGGAAAATCTCGAACGCTTGAGAAAAACAATATAAAATATTTTTTTCCCTTGGGGGTCCCTCTAAACATAAAGCAACCCCTTTCCCATAGATTTTACAAAAGTAGTGAATTTGTTTATATAATTGTGAAATACAACTTAAGAAGAAAAACTCCCCAATGTGGGACTAAAAAGTTTATATAGTTTCCTAAAACTACTAAAAATTGGAAACTCCACAATGTGGGACTAAAAAGTTTCATTCACAAAAGAAAACAATAAATTATAATTTTTTATTAAAACTTTAAAAAAATATTTTTTTTATTAATCGTTTTCCAACAATCCCCACATGAAAGAAAACTCAATAAAACATGAAAACACAGATAGATCTTGGTAAATCAACATCTCAACCTCACGATGCAAACAGACAGATCGTGCAAGTGTTGAAATCATACTAGTCATTTCTACGTCCTCTCCCTCACACAAAAGTGTGTTGAACTCAGGGTCATACTATGGATTGCATAAATCATAATAGTATTGAGAGCTTTCATCTTTAGTTCTCACATGGTGAGACTATAGGTATCTTTCACCAAAGTGAAAAAGCATGAACTAGTGAACCCTTAGTGACCTTTAGGTCCTAAGTTCCAGTAATACCAAAACCATCAAAATGAAAATCACATAAAAAACGCAGGAAATACCATTTTAGGCAGAGGTGTCCATGAGGTCTTGAACCTTTGCTTAGTGAGATATTACCGGAATTACTTGCTAAGACAGTGAACTATGTCTTGAACTGCTAGCATTTGATGTAATTCGCGATAACAATCACGGGTGATATCTCCAAGATTGCTGCCAAGCTCGTGCCGTTTTGTCCAATTTGGCCCTGGACATATCCTGTTTCTCAGAATGCTCTAGAGAATCAAAGCTCATATTCTCATAGGAAGCGGCCCACTTCCTCATTCAGATAGGTGAGTTTCCATAAAGAGTGTTACTGCTACACCCCACTTCAATCTTAAATTGAAACTATAGAACTCATTAAGACTTCTTAAAAGTCATCATTCACATGCAGTCACACTATCATGTCTACACCATAGGGAAGGGACAGAGAATAAAATTCTCTGATAGTGTTTACCTTTACCCACCACAAATTAGTTGTCTCATTCGAAACCTTGATCTTGGGATCTCCAGTCAGCAAGGTTGAGTATCCTTCATGGCAAGTTTAATTTTATGAGCTTAAGCCCCTTCCCCCTCGATGCATTTCTAACTATCTCTTGGGATAAACCTTTCGTCAAAGATTGCGCGATATTCTCCTTGGACTTTATCCAATCAATGGAAATACGCCGATTGAGATTAGTTATTTTCATCTTTAGCTATTATAGCTTGGCTAACACAATGTATAGATATAGCTGGCACAGGCCTATGCCAGAGAGGAATGTCTTCTAAAAAGCATCTTAGGCACTCGACCCCCTCTCGTGCTTTATCTAACTCAATACTCTCGAATTCCATAATGAGTTGAGCAATATATATTTGTTTGTAAATCTTCCAAAAACAAACCCTGATGCTAGAGTGAAACATATCCACTCGTAGACTTAGACTCCTCTGAGTCAACTATCCAGTTTACATCACAAAGTCCCTCAAGGACAGCAAGATACCTTTGATAAATCAAATAAAAGGTAATAGAGTATTTTAGGTACCATAATACTCTACTCAGTGCATCTGAATGCTATTGCTCTGGACTACAATTATATATACTTAACTTACTCACAATATAGGCAATGTCTGGACTCTTACAGTTCATTAAATTCATAAGACATCCTATAACTCTTGAGTATTCAAGTTAAGATACTCCATTACCCTTTTTTCTTGAGTCTACAAGAATAATCGTACGGAGTACAAGCAGGCTTACAATGACACTGATTGTATCTCTTAAGCACAAATTCAAAATAATGAGAATGACTAAGACTACATATGTTAGATTATTTTCTAATCCTCATCCCTAAGATTACATCAACAGGGCCTAAGTCTTTCAAGTCAACATTCTCATTCAGCGCATGTTTTCAGTGGAATTAATCACATCTATGTTTGTATCAAGTATAAGCATATCATCAACATACAAGCATACAATCACACAGGCATCCTTAACAAGTTACTTGTAAATATACTTGTCAGATTCATTAACTTAAATCCACTACACATTATCACATGATCAAATTTTCCATGTCACTGTTTACGTGCTTATTTTATAAACCATAAAAAAATTTGTTCAACTTACAAACTTTGTTATCATAACCTTTCACTATAAAGTCATCAGGTTGGTCTATGTAAATTTCTTTATCTAATTCACGATTTTAGAAAAGTTGTCTTAACATCCATCTGATGTATCTCTAATTTGTTTATGACATCAATAACAATTAGCATCTCAACGGAAGTAAATCTCGTCACATGTGAATAAGAATCAAGGAAATATACACCTTCTTTAAGTTTATAGCCTTTAGCTACTAACTTAGCCTAATATTTTTCTACAGTTCCATATGCCTAATGTTTCCTCTTAAAGACTCATTTACATCTCATGGTCTTACTCTCTGGAGGTAAACTATAAACCTCCCAAGTCAGGTTCCGACGGACTGAGTTCATTTCACTAAATGAAGCTTCTTACCAGAATGGGGTTTCAGTAGATATCAAGGCTTCTTTACAAGCCCAGGGCATAGACTAAGCTAGGCATGTTATGAAGTCGGCTTCATAAGAAGTCTCAAGTTTAATTGTTTTACTTCTCTTAGTCTCAACCTTAACTTCATCTTGCTTTAAGATAAGTTCTGACTATTTGAAAATAAATCTAGGGGATCAACAACACATCTCTAATAAGGTACAAGTTTAAGAATAAACATGTTCAAAGAACTCAGCATCCCTAGATTATGTAATAGTATTCACAACAAAGTCAGAAAAATCACACCAAAGCATGAAAAATCAGAACACACAACCAAAAATCTATATGTAAAAGTATACTCAGCATACCTTATATGAAGACACAATCAACATTTTTGGTTTTTATCTAGTTCTTTTAGGAAGAGGAATGAAAATCTTAGTCAAACACCCCCACACTTTGACATATTCATAAGAAGGTCATCTACCTTTCCATAAATCATATGGAGTTTCATCTGATCCTTAAGGGTACTATATTCAGGATATACTAGTTAAAAGGACTTCCTCCTCCTACAAGACCGCAGGTAATCCTGAACTAATCAACATGGCAATTATTTTCTTCTTAAGGATACAATTATTATGTTCAAGGATTCTAATTGGTTTTCAACTTCAAGTTTATACATCTTAAGGCTTCTAAGGCATCATCCTTATCCCTAAGCAACTATACAAGATAGTACCTCATACAACCATCTACAGAAGTTATAAACCATCTTTTACCATAGTGGTTTTGGGTTGAATTCATGTCAACTAGGCCTAACTGAATTAATTCTAAGGGATTAGAATTACTATGAAAATTTGTGCTAAAAGATTTTATAGCGTATTCATTTCACTTTTGTGTTCAAGATCCAAACTAAAATTGGGTATGAAGCCTATGCTAGGCAGTTTATGCATTGACTTATAATTTTACGGTTCCAAGTCTACCATGCAAAACATTCAAAGACACACAAAAGAAAGCACAAGAATCAATTATGTTCACTTCATCAAATTTTCCTTTAAACTTATATAGACCCTAAGTCCTATAATTGTTTCCAAAAAAATCAATACCCTTAGTTATAACAAGTTTTCCACATTTAATTAAGATCTTCAATCTTTTACCATCTTCAAGAGAACAAGATACAAGATTCTTTCATATGCTCGGAACATGAAAACTTCATTCAGTGTGAGAATATTACAGATATGAGCTTATGCTCGACCTTTCCCTTTTATGCAACCTCTGTCACAGATGAGTTACTCATATAGAGTTTCTCGACATCCCTTATCCTCTGATAAGAGGTGAACAGGTCTCTGTTTCAACAAACATACTTAGTGGCTCCAGAGTCCACCCACCAGTCTCTCACATTGGTTATTAAAATAACTTCCGACACCATGTCAATGAACTCGTTCTAATTTGTTTCAACTAAATTAGCATTAACTTTCTACTTATTAAGGTTTTATGTTTTCTACACTTTAATTCCGTATGGAAAGGAATTTTACAAACATAACAATTACCCTTAATTAAAGTAATGCCGGATTCAGTTTTACGAAACATACTTTTCTTATGAAGACTATGCTTAGAGTTGTGTTTGATGTTCTCTCCTTTGTCAGCTTTGGAAGACTTGTGTTCATCCACATGCGCCTGGTATCCATGTTCCTTTTCAATTTCATGTCACAAACTTCGTTTATACTATGACCACAGATACGGTAATTTCCCAATCACCTCATAAAAACTACTTTAGTTAACAACAAAATTCTGCCCGTCAGAATTTTTCAGGACGTTTTTCTGTTTTGTAAAATATCAAAAAAATACTTTTACAACTCCAAAAATTCTGAAATTTTACGTGGGTAATTATCAGGATGTTTACTACGTTGTATCAAAAGGGTTCATCGAAATTCCTTCTAGGTTAAGAGATAAACTCGAAACTCTACAGCTTACCAAAAATTCGTTTTTGTTTTTCACTCCACAATTAACATCCATGATTCATAAACCAACCAACCATTTTCGATTATTACAAATTCTAATGTCTTAAGATTGTTGAGTGCAATAATCAAAAACAAGGAAAAATCAAATAAGCAAAAGTTATTGATACTTAACTCCTTTATAATGGAAGTGATCGATTTAATGAAACGAATGAGCTCCCCATATCTCCGCAACAGCAACAAGGCAAAACTTTGGAAAAACAGAGTGAGTCACGTGTTCAACACGTTGCCATGCTATAGCCCTCACAGGACGGATATCTCCAGGATAAAACACCCTAATACACCTACTACTAGCATTTGTAGTAGATGCTCAACTTGAGCTTGACAACTCCGAAAAAACCATAAAGGAAAATTTCGAATGCTCGAGAAAAACAATATAAAATATTTTTTTCCCTTGGGGGTCCCTCTAAATATAGAGCAACCCCTTTCCCATAGATTTTACAAAAATAGTAAATTTGTTTATATAATTGACAAATACAACTTAAGAAGAAAAACTCCCAATGTGGGACTAAAAAGTTTATATAGTTTCTTAAAACTAATAAAAATTGGAAACTCCACGATGTGTGACTAAAAAGTTTCATTCACAAAAGAAAACAATAAATTTTATAATTTTTTATTAAAAACTTTAAAAAATTATTATTTTTATTAATCGTTTTCCAACACTTGTCAAAGCACCGGAAATTTGCCTTACATACCGGAGAACTCCGACAACTCATTAAATAATAATCATCATTAAGCGAATAATTAAGTTATCTTAGATCAAATTGATTATTAGTTTTAGCCGGCTGATTTATTGGTGACAGGCGATAATGTAACTTTAGATAACAGTTTTTGCGGGTTATTGGACAAATTTTTATTCCATGATTACTAATAAGAAGTTCCAGAAAGTAGACGATAACAAAAATAAATGAAACAAACCACACATACTTGCAAGTACATCACACGTTTATAAGGTCGAATATGGGTCTAGTGATATTCATGCACCATAGCTAGTGTTATTAATTATCACATATGTAGGTCCGTTGATAATTCACTCAGAAGCGCAGAGGTGAGAGTTCAAGTCTTCGATGATATGATGGAAATGAGCCAGATAAGGAAAAGGAACCAGAGAATCTTCATTAATCTTCTTATAATCTATTACCCAACTCACGGTGCTTCCATGTCCATTATCCTTTGGATTAACTGTTAGTGTTGCATCGAACTTCTTGTAATCATCTAACAGTACTCCTTCCACCGCACTGTAATGAATTTTCCTTGTTTCATCGTCGTACGTAGTTTTCTCCTTGACGGTAAGGGATTGACCCTCGGCATACACAAATTAACACGTAAATATATATATACTGTGTACACATATATCTCACTATCAGACACGTGTATATAAAGAGGTACGTGGAAAGCATGCAGGCCAAAAACATCAAAACATGATGGGTCACGAAACACCAAATAAAGTCCGAGGAGTTACTTTATCTCATCCCCAAAAGAGAAGCCAAGATCAACGGTGGAGAGATAGTTAGCTGACACGGACTGACAGGGCCAGAAGACACTTGTCTGACACGAGCAGACCCCTCAACTACCCACATTAAACACTCCGAGCAGTGTACGTGTCGACCAACCTGTGGAACGAGCGAGGATGCCTCTGCGGGATCAAGGGGGAAACGCAGACCTCCGCGCAATGGACGCAGGGACACAAGAAGATAAGGTTCCAACGGTCTTCAGAGATGGGTCCCACGTTCTAACCTTATAAATACCCAATCTCCACCAAGAGGAAGGGGGATCGAAAACATGAGGAAGGGAAGGAGAGAGAGAGAGAGAAATAGCAAAGGTAAGTTAATCCCTGAGAGGAGAGAAACATGTAAACCCCAAAAATCATTCAACTAGTCGTGTAACCGTGAAGAACATAGTAGAACAACAAGTCCCGTGGATGTAGGCCTTAGTGCCGAACCACGTAAACCATGGTCTTATTTACATTTCAGCACTTTACATTCGTTTAGCTCCGCACGTGTTTGCTTATATGTTTTGTTTTCCTTAATACTTATATCCCATTCACAAACGCCACGCCTGGAGTGGTTGGATGAGGCCATGATAAACCCGAAGGTTTTGAGCCAATGAATCAACACCAGGGTACCATCATCATAATCTCCCTAGATGTTAAAGATTGATTGTGAGCGTTCGGACACGCGCGTGGTTCGTGTGCCCACAATTTGGCGCTAGAAACAGGGACTTCGTCCCGGTAAAAGATTTATCTTGTCCTGTGATTTCATTTTAATTTGGCATATGATTGCTCTGAATTTATCAGCTCGAACCGTATAGATCATTCGTCAACTGTATTAGGTTCAAAAACCCACCTTTGGTCTTCGATAAGAGTTATTGTTCTAAGCGGGTTATTGTTCTAATCCATCGGATTTACAATTTTCGTAGTTTTTATACTAAGGATCGCTTTTAATAAAACTCTAACCCGTAGTTTATAGCCTGCGGGTATTAACTCCCTCTTGAAAAATTGTATTTCGCCAACTAACCCGCTTCACGCGGATATTCCCGTTTCTGTTGTTTGAAATAACTTATGCAGAGAGAACGTGTTGCGAGTAAAGAGGGCAAGTTTACGCGAGATTTCAGTATCAACAAAAGGGCACGTGATGGAAAAGATGCAGGAAGCAGGAAAATCCGAAGCTTTGTCAAAAGAAACGCCCAGGACAACCCCGATCATTACCCGAAGCAAGCAGAAAGGAGATAAAGCTAAAGTGACCAATCGAAGGCAAGATACTGCAGAAATCACTTCACCCATGAACGCTAATTCAGTTGCAGCGGCGGCTCTCAGAGCAGCAACGATAAAGTACGGGGAGGCTGTGGTAGTTCCGAAGGCTGCGGAGGCTAGCAATACCTTCGCCATGAGTCAACTTAATCAACCAAGAGAAAGGGTGGATGAATCCAGAACATTCCAACCCGCTCACCTGCTAACCTTTGGAATGCCACTAACAAATAATCAGAATCAAACCATACCGGCGGTTCTGGCACCGCAGAGGGGCACTCACTCCAATTTGGAAACACCAGCAACCGAAGCTGAACCCCTGCCACCTTTAGTACAGACCATGGAGGAGGGAGGCACCACGGCTGTAGCGGCACGCGCTGGGACTCCCAATCAGGGGTCCAACCAATCACACCGACTAATGGCAGAGCTAGAGGAACTGAGGAAGAACCAGCAGGTTTACGCAGAAGCTGTAGCTCTGTTGGCCATAGAAAATCAAGATTTAAAGGAGCGGATTGCTCTAAGCATGAAGACCATCCAACAACTTGATGAAGCGAGCTCCAAAGCACCAGAGCCAAACCAAGACTGTAGAGTCGTCCTAGCGGCCAATGAAGACGTGACAAGGAGACGTAGCGTATCCGACCCGGATTATGACGATGGAGAGTCAGACGGTGATGAGCTGAAGAATTTAGAGCACCAATGCGCAATGGAGGAACTACGAGATGAGATGATGGCAGAGATCAGGCAATTAAAAAATAAACAAGGTGGGGGAAGGTTAGAGGAGGTCATGAGAGAAGCTAACTCCACGCCCCTAACGCATCGCTTGGCCAACACGCCTATTCCACTGAAATGCCCTGTCCCGACGTTCGAATGCTATGATGGATCCAACGACCCTGCTGCACATGTTCGGTACTACAACTGTGTCTTAGCTAGATGGGGTCAGAACGACGCCGTACTCTGTAGATACTTCCCGTCAAGCTTGAAGGGATCGGTGTTATCATGGTTTGATAATCTGCCACCAAACTCCATCCACTCATATGACCAACTCGCAGAGAAATTCTTAAGAACATACATGTACAACAAGACTGTAAACACCGGGATGGATAAGCTCTTTTCACTAGCAATTGGCTACAAGGAAACCACGAGGGAGTACACAAACAGATGGCATAAGATCTGCCAAGCCATAGGGAGCGTGGACCCAGTAGTAAGCATCAACTGCTACAAATGGGGCTTAGACCGAATGAGTCCCCTGTTTGTTGAAATTCACGGGAGCGTGCCCAAGACAGAAGGAGATCTCCGAATAATTATCGAGAAACACGCTCGACTTGAAGAAATTCAACGGGAAAACCCGAGGGCATATCCACAGAGGTCTCACCGCACCAATTCGGCGGAACAAACCAATGGGGCCAAAAGGGGTTACTCGGATGAGAGACTTCACGAAGATAGGAAGGAACGGAGGGTTGAACGAAGTACAGGCGACCGAAAATTCGAAGATCAGGTTTACACGAAACTCAACGCTAGCTATGCTCGTATCCTACGAGAAATCAAAGGGAGGGAAAACTTAGAGTGGCCATGGTCTAAGGGAAAGCAGCCCCCGAGATCCGATAAGTCTAAAGATTACTGTGAGTATCACTGTTTCAACGGACACCAGACCGAAAAATGCAAGAACCTTAAAATAATGATCCAAAAATTAATTGATGCGGGAGAACTCAAACAATACATACGAAAGGAGGTTACCGAGGACAGATCCAAACGAACCAAACTAGTCCAACTTCCAGAAGAAAACCGAACAATCAACACCATCTCGTGTTCCGAAGCCACAGGACCCTCACTCACAGCGCAGATTGGAAAAAGGTTACGGAAGAAATTCGAAGACCGCTGCGAGTTATATAAGGTCGATGGGATAGCGGTGGACGAACACGAAGAATAGATGGAATCTCCTATCATCTTCGATGCCGAGGATATCGAAGAAGATATGGAAGACCATAACGATCCCTTGGTCCTAACATTACCAGTAGCTGGATGTAACCTCAAAAAGATCCTCATAGACGTGGGAAGCTCTGTAAATGTCCTATTCTATGATGCATTCAAACGGATGAAGCTCCAGGATGAACAGTTGATGACCTCTTATCACACCATCTACGGATTCAATGGAGCAGCCACGAAGCCCTTGGGAGACATCGTGTTACAGGTCAACGCAGGGCCCATGAAACTGGATACCCGATTCAGTGTGGTGGACACCCCTTCCCCCTACAACGCCATTATTGGACGACAATGGGTTCACAAGCTCAAAGGAGTTGCGGCAACATACCACCAATATCTCAGATTTCCAACACCTGAGGGAGTAATGGAAATCAAGGGAGATCGGATCACTACGCGAGAGTGCCAGGCCACTCAGGATCATATCAACAACGAGCAAGAAGAGCAGCGAAAAATCCGAAGAGTAAAAAATCAAGAAACCGCGAAAGAGAAGGCCATAAACCTGTTCCTCAAGGAAACTACAGGGAAGGGCTTGACGAAAGATGATAATGTCCTAAGCACAGAAACAAGTACTTCAACAACCAGCGAAGAACAGAAACACGCTAAATAGCAATTAAAGAACGTCCCAGTCCTCGGAAACCCGAAGCCTGTGTTCACACCAGTGGAGCCCGTAAAGGAAATCAACATAGGAACGGAAGAAAACCCGAAGATGATCAAAATCGGGACCGTAATGGACGAAGGAAGGGAACATTCCTTAACCAAATTACTTGAGGAATACGCGGATGTGTTCGCCTGGAAGCTAGGAGATATGCCGGGGATTGACCCAAAAGTAATCCAACATGAACTACGCATCAAACCGGGCACACCCCCGTTCAGGCAGAAAATACGAAAACTGGCTCCAGAATATCATGAGGCGGTAGAAACAGAACTTCGGAAGCTACTAGATGCAGGATTTATCAAGGAAGCCAAATACCCTACCTGGATCTCCAACATGGTCATTGTTCCTAAGAAAAATGGAGGGGTTAGAATATGCATCGACTTTACTAATCTCAACAAGGCATGTCCAAAGGACAGCTATCCCCTGCCGAGCATAGATCAACTGGTTGAAGCAGTTGAAGGGTACGAAGAGATGTCATTCATGGACGGATATTCTGGTTACAACCAAGTAGCCCTGGCAGAAGAAGATCAGCCACACACAGCGTTCTATACCCCACATGGCCTTTATTGCTATACCAGAATGCCTTTCGGGCTCCGAAACGCAGGGGCAACATACCAGAGGATGGTCGATGCTATCTTCAAGCCATGGATTGGAGGAACCCTAGAAGTCTACGTGGACGACATGCTCGTCAAAAGCAAGCTGCGTAAAATCACCACAAGGACCTGAGGAATATCTTCGAAGCAATGAGACAGCATCACATGAAAGTGAATCCGGAAAAATGTACTTTCGGTGTCACCTCGGGGAAGTTCCTCGGGTATCTGGTGACGAAAAGGGGCATCGAGGTAGACCCAGCTAAGATTCAAGCCATAGTAGAGATGTCGTCCCCAAAGAATCTGAAGGAAGTGCAGAAGCTCAATGGGTCCATAGCAGCGTTGGGCAGATTTATTGCACGATCCTCGGACAAATGCAAACATTTCTTCAATATTCTTAAAAAAGGGAGCAGGTTCGAATGGACCGCTGAATGCGAGGAAGCATTCCAAAAAATCAAAGAACATCTAGCTTCAATCCCAATCCTGCAGAAACCAGACCCTGATGAAGTTTTGGCACTGTACATAGCAGCAACAGAGGACGCAGTCAGCACGGTATTAGTCAAGACCAATACAAAGGTAGAACAGCCTATCTATTACGTCAGCAAGACACTCAATTCCGCGGAAAGAAATTATACTAAGATTGAACAACTCATCCTCGCACTGGTATGGGCTACCCAAAAACTGAGAACCTACTTCTTAACTCACCTTATCAGGGTACCATGCAAAGCACCATTGGAAGCAGTCCTCAAAAGCACGGGAAAAGTGGGCCGAATAGCCAAATGGAACACCCATCTGGACCAATTCAACATCATTCATGAAATTCAACATTCTCAGAAGTCCCAAGTGCTGGCAGATTTCTTAGCAGACCTCCCCCTAGACAACGACGAAGAGATTAAGGGAATACCAGAAGCCGAGGAAGAAATCAAGGATCCAATGGATATCCTCGAACCTGCGAGTCATAGACAATGGGAAGTCTTTGTCGACGGATCTAAAAATAAGGAAGGAGCAGGAATAGGTATTGTCATTATCACCCCAACTGGAGAAAGGATTATACAGGCACTTAGATTGGAATTCAAAGAGCATACCAATAACATTGTTGAATACGAAGCTGTCGTACATGCCCTACGTATAATAATAGAGATGGGGGTAACCGATGTAAGGCTGACAAGTGATTCGCAACTTGTCATACGGCAAATTGGGCTCGAGTATAATGTGTACGATGACACTCTTTCAGCTTACATGGCCTTGGTCCAAACATTGGCATCACAAATCCCGAACATTAAGTTCCGGCACTTATGCAGAAGAGACCTCAGGCACGCGGATGCCCTAGCATATATATGATCCATGCTGAGGGATAAAAATTCCGAAGGTATTAAAATAGCGAGGGTATACGAGCCTTCGATTGCATCTCAATTCTCCTTCGCTACCAATCAAGATGTGATGGAAGAAAATATCGAAGACCAGGTAGGAGAAGACATCCATAATGACTTTGATGAAGAAGACATCCTGTAAAGAGCAAATCAAGACGAAGACTTCAGCAACGAAGATGACTGGAGGGTGACAATACAGGCCTTTCTCGAAAAAGGAAGCTTACCTGCGGATCGGAAACTAGCTAGGAAGATGCTCTCCAAAGTGGGAAGATATGATCTTCGGGAGGGGGTCCTGTATAGAAAATCCTTCCTTGGACCATTACTACGCTGCTTGTCCCGGAAAGAGGGGCATCGAATTCTAAATGATATCCACTATGGTGACGCGGGGAATCATAGCGGCATGAGATCACTGGCTGACAAGGCAAAAACGCAAGGATATTACTGGCCGACTATGATACAAGATGCTGCGAGGATGTCCCGACGATGTGAAGAATGTCAGCGCTTCGCGAAAAAAATCCACGCGCCGGCAACAAGGTTAAACTCTGTCGATAGCCCGTGGCCATTTGCAAAATGGGGCGTAGACATCGTCGGGCCTTTCATCGAAGGATCAGGGAAGAGACGATTTCTGATAGTAGCCACAGACTACTTCAGTAAATGGGTAGAGGCTAAGGCCTTGGCCAGGATCAGAGACGCGGATGTGTTCACTTTCATATTCCAGAACATCATTTGCAGATTTGGTATACCTGCGGAAATTGTATCTGATAACGGTAAGCAATTACAGGGAAAAAATATAGACATGCTCTTCGACACCTTCAAAATAAGAAAGAACAAGTCCACCCCCTTATACCCTCAAAGCAACGGACAAGCGGAAGCTACCAACAAGACCCTCGCCCTTATACTCAAAAAACAATTAGACGAGCATAAGGGAAGATGGTGCGAACAACTGCACAATGTCTTATGGGCATACATGACAACACGAAGATCCGCTACCGGGGAATCCCCGTTTCTTCTAACTTATGGAGCTGAAGCAGTCATACCTACGGAAATCCTCATGCCAACCACGAAGACCGAAGCTTGGGAGAAAAACCTCACAACAGATATGATGTTAGAAAGGTTGGACGACTTGGAAGGAAGAAGGGAAGTAGCATTGCAAAAGATGGAAAATTATCAACGAAGACTAGCAAGGGAGTACAACAAAAAGGTAAAGCTACGGAATTTTGTAGAGGGACAGTATGTGTTGAGAAAAATCCCACGGTATCAGCAAGAAAAGAAATGGGGAAAGTTAGCACCTACATGGGGAGGACCTTTTATGATCCACGACATTGCGGGTAACGGTTCCTACTACCTTCGTAATCTAAAAGGAGAGGTCCTCCGGCATCCTTGGAATGCTAAATGGCTCAAACCATACTTCCCATAGAAGCAATGCAGATTTGAATCTGCTTGGAGTGTACCAGAAGAAGAAGGGAGCCTGACCGCTCCACATGTTTCTATCTCTGAAAGAGGAATTGCAGACCTCAACTTATCAATCAAACAAGCTTTCAAATTATCAAGTCAGTGGAATCTACCTACAATATTTGGGAAATTAGTTAATCTACAATCTCTCAGGGCTCCCCCATCAGTGTCCATAAGTGTAGGACCAGGGGGAAGGCACCCAGCAGAAAGAGATACCCAACCAATCTTAAGGCAACGGGTCGACGGAATGGGTGCGTAAATATTTTAATCCTATATCCTAGAACGTTTCCCCGGCCCCCACCGTATGGGAATCCTCTGGCCCAGGATTCGCCAGCGGGGTGACAGGTCTCAAGACGATCACGAAGGTACCTTCCTTCAGTATCGCACTCAAAAACACTTAAAAACTTTTGTTTTGATTTGTCACAAATACTTAAAATAAAAACAAAACAACATTGTAGGTATACCAGGAAGAGGATTCATTTCATAAAGCGTGATTACAAGAAGTGAAAGGCCAAAGTCAAGGATACACAATCAAAAAATATTCCTTTTACAGGATCATCAGCAAAAAATATCCTTGTTACATGATTACAAAAAGTATAATGATGCCGCGGATCCTAAAAAACGCTGCGATCTCTACCTAAGTGGCGGCCCCATCGGCAGGATTATTCCGAAGACTTGACGAGACACTCCCACCAGAAGAAGGGCCCGAGGAGCTGGGCAAGGCAGAAGGAACGGGACGACGAGGATAGTTCTTCACGAGACCATGTTCATTCCTTAGGCCAAGTTCTATCCTCTCCAGCATCTTGTTCGTCTCCTCAACCAATTGACAACGAGCCTTGTGTTTAATAACTGTTGTCCGCTGTTGGGCTTGGGATAATAACGAAGATAGCCGATTCACTTCTCCAGAAGCAGCACCAACGGCCTCCTCGCGGATTGCTGCTAAATTCTTGAAGTGATTGGTCTGTTCTTCCTGCTGCGCTAAGGACGATTGAGCCTTTTCAAGTTTTTCATTTGTGACGCGAAGGCGTCCCTCGAGCTCTGAAAAAGACAACACCACGGAGTTAGCGTAGAAAAAAGACAAGGTCACACTCGATGAAATGGGATTATACCTTCGACACAAGCCGAAGCCTCTTCATACTCATTAACAACCGCATCTCGCGCTTCATCAAGATGATCATATTCCGCGGATAATTTCTTATAGTCTAGTTGAAGGTTGGTGAGAGTAAATTGACAGGCATCTAATTCTACCTGCTTCATCGAGTCCATATGACGAAGGTGGTCGACCTCTTTATTTATCTCTGAGACCCCTTTGCTGAGTCTGTACATGCACACTTCGAGATTCCTCTCAGACTCAGCATGACGAGCTACGTCGGAACGAGACGCGGAAAGAGCATTGCTGAGAGCGTAGACTTCAACACGAGCATCATCTCTTTCTCTGGCAAGACAGAGCATACTATCCTGGACCCCTGAAAGAGGAATGGATCGAGCCGTCTGTAATTCTTCTTCCAACCGCTGAATCCTAGATTCCAACAAGGAAGTACGCTCACGGGCTTCCCGCAGACTATCACGGGTCCACGGCAGTGTGCCATTAAATAAAGCACGATCATGGTTGTACAGATTTTGCATGTCGACCATCTGAGCATGCCGCGTGCGCCATACCTCAGCCCGAGCATCCCATTTCTTAGCTTCACTCTTAATTTTCTCAACCAAATCTCTAATACGAGATTTTTGCCGAACTCTTTCATTTCGAAGCCATATCAGCTCGGGGACGCCACCCACTGGAGATAGGGTGGGGAGACTCAGACAGAACAACTAAGAGATAAAAGAATGACGACATACGACGAGGGAAAAGAACCAAACCTGTGAAAGTGGAAACTTGGCTACGAGTTTGCTCTAACTCCGCGCGCACTGCAACAAGTTCTGACCGAAGATCAGCCTCTGCTTCACCCAGCTTTTCTTTCTCCTTGAGGCTTTTCTTTAGCTCTTCAATTTCCACTTCAGCCGCAGATAATTCCTTTTCTCGATGACGAAGCTTAGCCTCGAGCTTCAGAGATTTCGCTTTGAAGAACTGATACAGCACGTGGTTACAATGCTCGCTCCTCATCATCTACACATCAAGATGACAAACATTATTTCACCGAAGCGTCTGATCGTCACGTAGAAGTGTGTACGAAAATTTACCTCAAGCACACGCTGCTGCGGAAAGCCATATTGATACTCGTCGGCGATAGCCATCATATCGGCAACGGAAGTAGGAGGCTCCGGCACGAGGGTAGCTTCGGGAACAGTCAACCTTTTTCCCCAGGCTTCAGACACCTGCGCCTTTGAAGACATCTCCATCATGTGACGGGTATACGCGGTGGATTCCTTTTCCCCAGCGACCACAGGAGCGGGATGAGAGACAAACAAAAGATTCTTTTCCTTAAACCAATCCATGATGGCGTCCTCACCCTCAGAAGTCGGCGACTGAGGAAGACTATCGGCGGGCGCGTCAACGACAGATTTTCCTTTCTCTGACTCGACCCCCTCAGCATGCTCCTCCGCGCCTACATGCACAGCAGGCTCCTCCGCACCAACATCTTCTACAGTAGCATCCCCATCACCATCACCACCAAGAACATCCCAATCATCATTGGGGGAAAGTAAAGAGAAGTCCTCGGGAAAATCGAGGGCTTCGTCAAAGAACTCCCCCGTGGAATACATCCGATCAAAAGAAAATTCTTGAGAAGTGGGAAGGGTATCCGCGACATCACCAGCAGGGACGGAAACATCCCCGATGACAACGTCATCAGCCATCACAACTTTATTCCTTCCTTCATCACCAGCGTGACCAGCGAAGACCTCTTCTCCGACATTGATAGGGGAGGTACCAGTACGTTCCTCCCCATCTGTAATCTCGTCCTCAGCAAACTCTTCGTTCACTGGACTAGTAACCTCTTCTTGGGCCTCAACCTCTCCCATCACCGTAGTAGAAGACTGCTTCGGCCTAATCTTTTTCTTCTTCAATACCTGAAACCAACACCACAAAAAGAATTATTTTTCCCGTCCGATGGAAGTTCTAAAAAAGAAGCGCAGCTAGAATCTGCGTACCTGAGCAGCTGAGATATTCTTCGGTGGGAGTATAGCACCGGAGCCATCCTCCTCGTCTCCATCTATGACGTCCAGGGCATAAGGAAAATTCATGCCCGCGAAGTTCAGACGCCAGGGGCAGAAATCTCCATAGCGAACAGGAGGAGATTCGCGCGGCTTACTATTCTCGGTAGGCCGCCAACCGCGGGGACCGGGAATCCAACCGTAAGCCCACGGACCAACTATCTCGATAACGGTGGCGTGCCACTCGTAATCATGATCGCGCTTGATCCTCTCTCGCGCGGGGAAGAGTTTCCGACGACTGGACGCCTCCGTGCCAGGAACATACTTCAGCTTGGCATCGCTGACCTCATTAAACAGACGAATCTCGCCTCGAGGAGCAGGGAGATTCCGAAGGCTGACACTCCACGGCTTGCGATTCCTACTATTGACGTAATCCTCAAAGGAGTTATTGAAATTCTCAGGAGTATACCATTCCTTCTCCATGGGATTAGGAACGTAACAAGTCATCGACGTTTCCCCCTTACTCCGCAGATAGCATTCCTTCAGGGCGCGGAGATAATTCCCCGATAGTTGGGATACGGAACGGCTATGAGTATTGGTGGAAGAACCCTCACGACTAGCGAGCACGTCGTAGTAGAAGGAATCACCGGATTTGTACAACGGCAGCATCAGACCAGCCTCGAATGCCCCAACCGTCGTTAACAAATGAAACTCATCGAATTCGTACTTGGAGATAAGCTCATACGTAATATCATCCTCAGGGGCATAGAAACGAACCCCGAAGGCTTGAAGCTCATGCTTTTCCTTGAATATTTCAAGATCGATATGCTTGAAGGTTACTTTTTTCCTGCTAACAGAGACACTGCGTATCAAGGGAGCAGCCTCATCCTCCTCGGCGGGGCCGGATGAACTAACGAACGCTTCCGAAGCTTTTCTCTTCACGGGGGGATTCTTTGAAGATTCAACCCTAGGAGCTACGCTCTTCGTATTCTTCCCTTTAAAAGTTGGAGAAGACCGTAGATGATGCTCGGGCACTAACGAACGTAGAGGAGGAATGTCAAAAGCAACAGCGCGGGGCGGAGCCTGCGTACTCCTAGTATCATCACGAAGACAAGCCACTGAGCGATCAAAGACTCTTCGAGAACCAGACGGATTTATCGGGGGAATATCTTCCCTAGAGGACGAGGCTTTCGCTCCAGAAGAAACTCGACTCCGACGAACATCATCTTGAGCATCTCGACGCGGAGGAGATCTCGATAACCCAGAATCAGGAGTCTGATAAGTAGGCCGCGGACGGTCAGACATGGCTGCGGAAAGAATAAAATCAAGAACAAGTTATCACCAAAATCAAAAAACACATCCATAGCAATACAACCACGATAACGTAGCAACCCTAAAAGTAGTATACATGCTCAATATTTCACCCTCGAAGTAATGGCTTCCTTAATTTAAGACGAAGAACAGGGGAAAACTAGTATGCAAGCATCAGAAGAAGTTCTTCATCACAAACAAGGAACAACAGTAGCAGAAAATTCACAAGTCAACACAGCATAAAACGGCGGAAATAAAGAAAAGGAAAACTTACCGGCAAAAACAGCAGTAGAAGAAACAAACAGGAGAAGCGGGCGTGGTTAATGCTAAGGTGGAGAGAATTTAAGATCACAGGTGCAATGAAGACTGACAAAAAATTCAAAATCACAAGTGCAATGAAGACTGACAGAGAATTTAAGGTCACAGGTTCAATGAAGACAGACAGAAAATTTAAAGGAAGAATGAAAACTGAGAGAGTGTTTAGGAAGAATGAAATTAAATTTTCTTTCTATCCTTAAAATACCCGAAAGAAAGAGAAGGAAATTAAGGGAGGAATGGGAAAACGTGCCCGTTACATAAGCAGTTAATGCACGAATAAAAGACGTGCCCGTTACATAAGCAGTTAATGCACGAATAAAAGACGTGCCCAAGTATCTAGGAGAAGTTATTAGGAGTGAGAAGAATATGCGACGATAGTTTTTCTTCAAGGCACCCATTAGTCATTCAAGCCCGAAGAAAAGGGGCAAATTGTGTACACATATATCTCACTATCAGACACGTGTATATAAAGAGGTACGTGGAAAGCATGCAGGCAAAAAACATCAAAACATGATGGGTCACGAAACACCAAATAAAGTCCGAGGAGTTACTTTATCTCATCCCCAAAAGAGAAGCCAAGATCAACGGTGGAGAGATAGTTAGCTGACACGGACTGACAGGGGCAGAAGACACTTGTCTGACACGAGCAGACCCCTCAACTACCCACATTAAACACTCCGAGCAGTGTACGTGTCGACCAACCTGTGGAACGAGCGAGGATGCCTTTGCGGGATCAAGGGGGAAACGCAGACCTCCGCGCGATGGACGCAGGGACACAAGAAGATAAGGTTCCAACGGTCTTCAGAGATGGGTCCCACGTTCTAACCTTATAAATACCCAATCTCCACCAAGAGGAAGGGGGATCGAAAACATGAGGAAGGGAAGGAGAGAGAGAGAGAGAGAAATAACAAAGGTAAGTTAATCCCTGAGAGGAGAGAAACATGTAAACCCCAAAAATCATTCAACTATTCGTGTAACCGTGAAGAACATAGTAGAACAACAAGTCCCGTGGATGTAGGCCTTAGTGCGGAACCACGTATACCATGGTCTTATTTACATTTCAGCACTTTACATTCGTTTAGCTCCGCACGTGTTTGCTTATATGTTTTGTTTTCCTTAATACTTATATCCCATGTACAAACGCCACGCCTGGAGTGGTTGGATGAGGCCATGATAAACCCGAAGGTTTTGAGCCAATGAATCAACACCAGGGTACCATCATCATAATCTCCCTAGGTGTTAAAGATTGATTGTGAGCGTTCGGACACGCGCGTGGTTCGTGTGCCCACATATACTAGGATATGATCCGTGCCGTAACAGACCGGATTTTGGCTAGTCTTTCGAAAACCCGTTCAAAAAAGTATTGATCCCCATTCGATAATTTATGCTAAGAAAATAAGGGATATTAGGGGTGGAAATACTAATTAAATAAGGGATATTTAGTTATTATTAAAATATTTTAGATAAAAAGTTTATGAAATTAGTAACAGGCGATCCGTTGTTGTTCTATTAGTGAAGCACCACATATTGATTTTCCGAAAATATTGGAGATGCTTTGAGAAGTCTCATTTTTAGTATATTTATGTTTCAGAGAAGGTACGTTTTGTGATCACACGGCTCATAAGTATTCCAAAGCTGCAAGCGTCTTTTTCTTTCTTTTTTTTTTTTTTTTTTTTTTTTTTTTTTTT
>NC_039360.1:26607948-26614815 GCF_003573695.1 Papaver somniferum | reverse complement strand
AAAAAAAAAAAAAAAAAAAAAAAGCTAGATGATCATTTTTACAATGTACAAAACAAACACTCGTCCGTGTCATAAATCTGCAATTTTTTCAATCAGCTGGGGTAATAATTTGTGTATACGATTTCTTGATTGAAAAACAAACAACTAAAGTCATGTGACGCTAAAGCATTCATATTAATTAGAGACTTTCTAAATGGGCAGTACTGGTTCCACCATGATGGGTGCCGCATCGCAAACATTTAAATTTTTCAAGATCTAAATCGAAGTTGGAAAAATCCAATTTCCACAATACAATATAGTATCGTTACAGCGATTAATCTCATATCCCATTAAATCTAATACTTTTTAATCCAAAACAGATTCACTCCACGCGCATAATTATTCAAATCATGCAACATCTTTATTGTCAACGTTAAAATTTATAGTTCAGACTTCATTTCTTGAAAAGAATGCTAGCTTTCATTCAAGATTGTGGGGAAAGGTTGGTTCGAATTTATTGTCAACGTTATCCTCCAATCACAAAAACCAATAGCAAGGTAAAGATATTCATCGCCTATGTTGTTCACAAAAATCAGAACCTGCAATTTGTTCTCCACTTTCATTACTTCCAAAACTTGGATTTGTTGGACCTTCTGCCGTAGTAACCCAAGAATAATAACAAAATCAACCGCATAATAAGGAAACCCAAGGGTAAAATTGCATAATTACAACAAAAAATACGTAGTAAGCTTGATGTTTGCGCAATATAATCAAGACTTTTTAGGGACCCTAGGCAAACTTACTAAAACGGGGCCTATATAAGCAAAATAAATCTATTTTGTTGCGATTTGATATAAAATATATCACAAATTGTCAAACGATACAAAATACAAAAAAAAAAAGGCTACACACACAAAGAAAATACCACATAATCAGATTTGTATTTGGTGGTGGCAATTCTAGGCGTCTTGGTTCTTCATTTTGTCTACATACATTCTCATCATTGTCCAGAAAATCACAATTGTTTCCATCTCATTAACTAAATTTACTCACTCTTCGACACTGAATGCACTGTCATTCATTGTTTCTTCATGGTTGTCATCATTTGAAACTGAATTCATTCTCCTCGCAGAGAACTGTTAAGTTTTTCGTCTCTTATTTTTGTTTTTTTAGAATCACCACTCTTGCATTTTGTCTTTCTACTAGGACCAATTACTGCAATTGATATTTGATCATTTCAAGAATGAAAAAAATACAAAGCATGTACACAAACATGCCAAATTCGTATGTCCATGTCAGTTAACTAACAATTAAAATTGAACGATCATCATTTGGCGACGGTAACAACACAACTTAAACTAAGTCTAAAAAGTAAAAACTTCAAAAGTCTGAACCAGTGAGTGAATACAAATGCTAAATCAATTTCTTTACTGAGGAAAGAAAAGAACCTGAACTGAATAGGCATTCAGCAATACATAAAATCAGTTACTCCCCAAAATTACAATAAATATATAATGATCCACTTTTTTTTAGATAATCGATAAATGGAACTTACTTTGATTTCAGTTTCTTCTTTTTTAATTAGAGAAACCCTAGATTTCGCAATAGAGATGAGAATAAAAGAACGGTAAAAGAAGTTAAAATGCACCACCCAAAGCTAATTTTTTTTTAGCATATAGTTATCAAAAAAAAAAGGGGGGATTTTGTAGTCACTCCTGATTGCTGATGACTCACGGACATCAAACAATATTTTTTTCAAGGGCACAAACATACCCTAGCAGAACTGAAAATTTGGGGCCCCAAAAATTTGGGGGTCCTAGACCGTCACCTAGCTGGCCTATAACCAGCGAGGCCCTGATTATAATAATTAACTAATTTGAAAGTCAACAATAACTATCGGTTTATCACTTTAGTTAACAACGTGTATATATATATATATATTCCCATATCTCAACCCATTTTGTGTCAAAAAAATCAAGCAAGAAATTCTTACATAAAACGTCTAAACATACTAACGATAGGGATCTGTATTTAGCTTGTGCATAAGCATAGACGATATGGTGAACAACCAACAGCTAAGCATCACGAAACAAAACCTTACATGTCCAGAAAGAAAAGCTAAATCACTAAGAAATTTTAGGGATGCCAACTCCATACATTCGTTTGGAATAACAAATTGTCGAGTCAAACATCAGGTTGGAACAATCATTTTCGAGACGAACCAAATTTTACCATTTTATCGTGTCACTGGAGAAAAGTATTTTCTCAGGAAGCAAAGCACGATCTACATACTTTTATTTTTCTTCCGAACTGCTCACAGTACGGTCTTATATCTGACAGCCCTACTCCAAAGTCAGGAGGTCAGACTAGAACGTGATAGTGTACGAAACAATGATGGTACTTAGCTCATACAATCATCCAGAAGGATTGAGAAAGATAACAAAAACCAAGAGAATATCAAAAAAGCTTATAAAATTCGGTGCAGTTGGAGTAGTTGGTTTTAATTTTCCCAGCGCTCCAACATGCGGTTAATGCACCAGACAATTTAAAGCAAGGATTTCTCTCACTATTTTCGTTACCAAATCTTCTAGCTAGACACTGCTTCAAGATAACAGTTAATCTAGAATGCATCCAAAACCAAGTAGTTATTTGTGAAGGTGACAACTTACCACATGAAGTAAAGGAGATATTCAGCATATTCCATTAATGATCAATGTAAGAATTTTGTAAATTGAGAATCATGACGGATGAATCAAAGACTGATTCCGGATCATGACCAAGAATCGCAAGACAACCCTGCGAAGAAAAACAAAGAGCTTGCATTTTACGTAGATGAACTGAAAAGAAAATGTAAAAAAATAAAGGATTATGAAACTTGACAATAACTGAAGCAAGAAGGTGACTTCCTTCCATCATGAGAATTGGATGTCATTTTCTCAAGGACCTATACCTGCTAATCCCACCGTCGTCTTCATCATTATTTCGGTTTCATTCTCTACTCGTTAGGAGTGGAACGGAGATAGGTCAACCTTGGGTACATGTATATCCCTTGACGGTGACACCTTTTTCTCGGATTCTTTATAAATCCAAGTTGCTGCAACACCAGATTCGACATGCTCATGCTTTGTTTACAAATACAACAAAAATTCTACAACCAAGTTTAAAGTTTTTATAAGGAAAAACAACAGTAACTTGGTAATGTTCATTATATGCAAACCTGGAGAGTGCAGCACTTGCGTCCTTATCTGCATTTCCATCAGTGATTTGTCAGGAGCTTGTATCATTGTATGGAAAAACTGCATTGGTACCCACAACTTGAACAAAAATGAAAACTGAATTATGGTCTTTTCTTTAATCTCAGCAAGTAAGAACTCTCGTACGCTGTCCCAATCATTTTCTTCACTTCCTGACAAGATTTTTAATGAGATAACAATCTTAGAACAATGATCATCATCTACGAAGATGGATATCCATAGAATTTTTTGAGATGTGCCGGTATTATATGCTTCGGGTTTTGATCCCATGCAGCTTTTTCTCACGCAGTTTCAACAACACGAGAAATTTCGTGTCGACCATCATCACTTTAAAGCTATTAGTATTGTATTTTTTTTCCTTGGACCAGTTTTTGCCATACCGAATTTTCTGGTGAGGTTTTAACGAGACGATGCCTTTTTGCTCGGACTTTTCCCATCAGGTTTTTATCGAGAATTTTTTTAAAATGATGGTCATCCAACGAAAAGTGTTACGTATTGTCGGTTTCACATTTGTGGCTGACCACATTTTTAGTGGGACCCGGACAAGCCACCTTGTACAAGTACGATGACTAACATTAAACGGATTAACATCTTCACTTAACGCCACATGTATAGGCTCGTGGAAGATGGATGTGCACCCAGCGTGCATGTATGAATTTGAGTTGGACTATAAATAGTCTTTAGTGGCTGTACAACGTGTAAGAAGAAATGAGAAATAAAATTCCCTTTTCTCCTCCCATGTCCAGTACAAGTGATAATGTACACATATAGTAGTATATGCAGTGAATAAGAAGTTAGTCTTTCGTTTCTAACTTTCTGATACTTAGTGAACAATATCCTAATTGCCATCGAACTTTGATCATTAGTAACTCAATGTTCAGTTAGGATAAAAGAAACTATAACACGTTATGAGAATTCTGTCATCTGATACGTTAATAGAATTACTGATTTCTGGAACCGAAACCACAAAAAGGTTTCCTAAATTGCATTATCGTTGACATGGATTCTAACTCAATAATATTTAAAATATACGTAGTTTCTACCTGCAGCACAAAACCTAGATGACAAACTTAAAATAAAAATGCGGAAAAAAATATAACATACCTTCCGCTCTAAAAATAAATACAGAAGACGAAATGCTCGACCACAATAGAGACCGAGAATTTACTCCGAAATTGATGATCTAGATTTGGTTGTAGATCCCATGTTGCACTTGCCTAATTCTAAACTCGCAAAGAAGCGAGAAAATGTGTCGTCAAACTTCGGGAGAAAAACTCTTCTTATACACGGTTATGTGTTTGGGTTCGATTCCGTAAGAAAAGAAACGGACGGTGCGTGAATTCCATTGATTATTGAGTCTATTGAATTTGACAACGAAATGAGAAGAAAAACGGTCGAGTTCAATATCATTCCTTATTGACAACAAAATGAAACGGTCGCTCGGCGTTTTTTTCCCTCTTAGCATTTAACCCCAAACTGTATATGAACCGTTAGATCAGAGCATAAAAGTAGGAAGGATTCTCAGCCACGATTCATGTCTTGCTCTTTTCAACAATTTTAGAACGACGAGCACCGTCGATCGGTTAAAAAAGCTATTTTTGAACCGTCATATCGGGAAAAACACATTTATTTTTGTAAGATAGACTAGATATGATCCGTGCCGTAACGATACGGACAACGGATTTGATCAATCTATACAACAACACATTTATGGTTATCTGGCATGTCGTATGCTTTTGGTCGACTAAAAACACCGATCAATTTCTTAAAAAACGACAGTGCTAAGTAAAATAAGTAAAATCATGTGGATTGACCGATGAAGTTTATTTTCTGGTAATTATGACTCGTCCCATCAATATGTTCTACAATCTTGCAATCCGAGATTACATTGTTAGCCGGAAACAACACCGGGAATCCCGTTAATATTCAAGCAAAAGAAAAGCAATATCTAATTTATCATTAGGACATACACTAAATAGCTAAGCAACCCAACAAACTAATCATTCACTGGATTTCACACAGTTGGTATGTTGTATAAAAAAATTTCAGTTGTACTAATTTCATGTCCGTTAATGATATTTTTGTGAGCAAATTTGGCCTTTTACATTATTCACACAGTGTATTGTCTATGACAAAAAGCTCTGTTATGACTTGCAGGAAATACTAAACTGATGGTTGCTTATTTACAAGTTGTTTCTTAAAAAACTGTGTACCCTGAAAATACCACCCTTAAACAACAACTTAGAGACATCATAAAGACATCAATATTTGAACTTGGTAATCATGAAAATGAATGAGAAACCTAAAAACCTCCATGTTAATGCCAACATTACCAGAGACCCAATACCCAGATTAGGGACTCTTCTAGTCAACCTGCATGTTTGGTAGTATAAGGACACCTTTCAGAGACCTGCAAATGAACATAGAAAAGAAAATTGTATACACATAAAAATATCAAAAGCTTGGTAACCTCCAAACGATTGCTTTAATTTAGACATTTCTACAATAGCCAGAAAATTCCATAAAGCAAAGGACATCTGGGCTACGTGGGGTCGTGCCATAGGGAATTCTAAAATTTAACTTTGTGATCGTTAAGCAACATGCTAGCTACAATGTCAGGACAGAAACTCAGTGAAAAATAATGCAAATGGAAGCTTCGTTAAGTATCCATTCAGTGACTCCTTCAAAGCACACACTTAGTATTTTCTCAAGTAACATTAAATCATTGCCTTATTATATTGTTGTTTGCCAGCGTCATCTCTAAAAAAACTCTCATCATGTCGGGTACATTATTTTTGAGTCAGTAAGTACATTTCTAGAATGAAAGCTATAATAGGGGGAAAATGATATGTAATGGGATCACCTACAACTTTGGCCATGCACTTGTTGCATCCCAAACAGTACCAACCTTTGTTAGTTATAACTCTGGTTGCACTTTCTTTGACAATGATTCGGTTCAATGCCTACACACATTGGTGATTACCCATATGTGACGTGAGTTATTCAGCCACGGTTGAGAATATAAACACATGGAATGGAAGTAATATGGATAGGTATATATGCACCTGTTATTTGGAGTCCCACTTGCATTCCAACAATTAAGAAATTGTTTTTGTGTTATTTGGCATAGTGAGGTCAACAACGTGTTACCTATTTTGATCAGGATGTGTTATTTGTCGGGCTGGTGTTATTCGGAAAGACCTGGTGTACATCCAGCTTAAACAATGAGAATTTACAATTGTCTTCATAGCAACCAAAAATTATCATCAGAGCACATGTCATACCTTTCTATCATGTCAAGAACCTCAGGAATAGCAAGGCTAAAAAAGACCTTAGTAGCATTCGTGGAAGACAAAGAGTATTTGCCTGACCAAACAAACAGGGTCATAAATAATTGAAGTTGATAAGTAATGGACATTTAAAGACTCTGTAAGTGGAAAGTTAGGCTCTGTAAAGGTAAGCAGCGATTACATAGAGTTAAAGACGCAAAGCAAGAGAATTGGTATATACAAACACCTCAGGTTTTGGAGAGTAAGGTCGCGCATCATGCAATGCTGACCATTGGGTCTCTTCATGGCTTGCAGATTTGTGAAACTGATTAGCACACCAATGACATCTGTAGAGGGGGGGGGGG
>NC_039360.1:26595987-26607771 GCF_003573695.1 Papaver somniferum | reverse complement strand
GGGGGGGGGATATCTTAGGAGAGACTTTAATCAACAAATGAGTGGCTACACAAAAACGATTACATAGAGTTAAAGACGCAAAGCAAGAGAGTTGGTATATACAAATACCTCAGGTTTTGGAGAGTAAGGTCGCGCATCATGCAATGCTGACCATTGGGTCTCTTCATGTCTTGCAGATTTGTGAAACTGATTAGCACCCCAATGACATCTGTAGAGGGAAAAAAAAGGGTAACACAGTGTAAGGAAAAAGTGGGAATAATCAACAAATGAGTGGCTACACAACAATGATTACCCTCAAGGTATGTGTTTGCAGAATGCGACTCCAGATCTTCAAATTGAGAAAAAGTGAACTTCTTTTTCATCAAGGATAGTGAATTTGTTCAGGGAATATACCCCCCAATGCGTAGCAACGGATCAAATTTCCAAATGACTTTCTTTGGGACAACACCATGCAGTTCATCAAGGATAGTGATTTTGTTCAGGGAATATACCCCCTAATGCTTAGCAACGGATCGAATTTTCAAATGAGTTTCTTTGGGACAACACCATGCAGTTCATCACCCTGATGAAAATGGTATCATAAATCCAATCATGTCAAACTTCTGAAAATTCACAGTACATAGGTGACAGATAAACTACTTTGGATACTTACATTGTCATCAAGCATGAAGACATCCAGGTTGGTGACCTATAGTTGGTCCCCATGAAATTCATTCCATTTTCTTGAGATTCAAATGGGAGTCATCCATTTTGTGCCTTCTTCGGCCTCGCTAAAATGGGAAAAAGTTTTGTAGGTGGTTACGGGACTTTTTGAAGGGTTGTTGACAATTTGGGAACCCATTTGAAAAACGTGATGGGTATGGACTGCCAAAAATTGGAACCAATTTACTCAGCAAAATTAACTTCAATAATATGAAATCAAAAATAGATGAGTCTTTTTAGAGTTATGGGATAAAAAAAAATCGCAACCTACAATAGAACAATAAAACAATCAAAATCTTATTAGAACCCAAAGCAAATCAAACTTTCACTGAAATAATCGAATAAAAAAGAACCGTTCATTACCTAGTAGTGTTGAGAGAGCATGTGACTGAAACTGGGAAAGATGATGACCTTGTCTGGGGTTTAAGTGGTGCAATTTGAAAGGATACTATTGCATGAAACGTTTGAAGTTATTACTGAAAAATCAATTTCGTATTCGTAACTGAAGAGCAGATTCGTAAGTGAAGAGGATAATAGGATGGGTAGAATATTATTAGATAGAGCTCAACTATTAGCGAAGATTAATAAGACCTAAATTGTTGCTGATATTAATGGGAATGATAACGGACGAAGCTGGACGGTCGGATGTGGGAACCAATTTAGGGTTGTTGACAATCTGGGAACCCATTTGAAAAACGTGATGGGTATGGACTGCCAAAAATTGGAACCAATTCACTCAGCAAAATTAACTTCAATGATATGAAATCAAAAATAGATGAGTCTTTTTAGAGTTACGAGTACAACCTTAAGTGTTGATATAGTACCTAATTTTGCAGCAATCACTCATTTACAGATTTCCTAATCCACACGGGAATCAACAAAGTCCACAAACCCCAAAAAAAAAAATTAATTGAATACAACAATGGAAATCTAAAAATACAATTGAATTACCTAAGACGTTAGGAACTCTAATGATTTTCTGAATAAAAAAAATCGCAACCTACCATAGAACAATAAAACAATAAAAATCTTATTAAAATCCAAAGAAAATCAAACTATCACTGAAAGAATCGAATAAAAAAGAACCGGCCATCACCTAGTAGTGTTGAGAGAGCATGTGACTGAAACTGGGCAAGATGGTGACCTTGTCTGGGGTTTAAGTGGTGAAAAATTTGAAAGGATACTACTGCATGAAACGTTTGAAGTTATTACTGAAAAACCAATTTCGTATTCGTAACTGAAGAGCAGATCCGTAAGTGAAGAGGATAATAGGATGGGTAGAATATTATTAGATATAACTCAACTATTAGCACAGACTAATAAGACCTAAAATGCTGCTGATATTAATGGGAATGATAACTGATGAAGCTGGACGGTCGGATGTGGGCTTTATAGATGGGTTGATTCTTAGCCGCGATTTGTCTATCAACTTTCTCAACTTTGAGAGAAAATGGTGACCGTAGATCTCACTAAATAACTCATCCACAACCATCGGATTTTACAAAAGCCATTTATTTTTGGAAGATAGATATATATGAAGAGCAAGTAAGAAAATGAATTATGCATGCAATTTTAATATACTGATTAGAAAATACCAATAATATAGTTCCACTCCTTGGTACAACCAGAAGTAATTCCGTCTCCCTCGACAGCTTTGACGCCTTTGTAAATATGAGGTATTGCGTTCGGAAGGTCTTCGTGATGCTTAAAAATTTTGTAATATTTGTCAGGGTTGCAGTTAACCTCCAATTTTGTCATTAGTTTCCCAACTAGATCTGAAATGGTATGGTGATGAGCCATTGATGATAATTGATACTGGTATGGTATAATTTTGTAATATTTGTCAGGGTTGCAGTTAACCTCCAATTCTGTCATTAGTTTCCCAACTAGATCTGAAATGGTATGGTGATGAGCCATTGATGATAATTGATATTGGTATTATATAATTTTGTAATATTTGTCAGAGTTGCAGTTAACCTCCAATTCTGTCATTAATTTCCCAACTAGATCTGAAATGGTATGGTGATGAGCCATTGATGATAATTGATATTGGTATGGTGATTACCAATAATTAGTAATGTCGCTACAGTACTAGATATTATGTTTAGCTTGATTTAGATAAAATTCATCTTACTTGAACGAGTTTATATAGAAAACCAAGTATTAAATGAAATGAATTGTCGACTCAATGCGATCGACCTGTATTATTCATTTTCATTTTCATTTTCATTTTATTTTTTTAAGTGCACCCTCCGGTTTTTATAGGGTAATGTCATATCTAACCGACAACATAGTAGATGCTCTCCATGTAGTATAAACCAAATATCAATCATATGGTTGAAACAGTTGGTGAATTACACAAACGGTAGCTGGTGTCTCAATTTCTTATTTATTATAACGATTTCCCAAGAAATTTGCATTCATTTAAATTCATTTTTAAATTTCTTTTCTTCTTTGAACCCGTCCAGTAAATAAACTGATAGGTGTTTCCTTAGGTGGGAGTGGGACTTCATTTTTCTTGGTTCATTAATGTGACATGTGTTTCATATTCAGCTCATGGTGACCGTTTTGTCCGTCGGTAGGTCGGTAACTATTCTCATTAAAGACTCTTTTAAGGACCCTCGTCCCTCACGCACCTATAATATGCTTAATGCTAATAGAGGTATCAGTTTACTGGTAAAGTATCAAAGTTCCCGTAAAATACACCAGAAACTCTCGTATTTTATGTGAAAACATTTTCTAGTTATCGGCATTGGCATTCCCGATAAATGTCGAACCATTTTGACAGAACTCTGATCATGAATAACTTCAGCCAAAGATCAACATAGTGCCACTTCAGATGTAGTTCAAGGGAAGAGAATAACAAGGTGCTATCCAAAGGATCTTACCTCAAGTTCCCCCTCAAATAGTTTGGATAAATAAAAAAAAGAAAGAGACTAATGAAAGCTTGCTTGTTTACAGGTGTCATTGTAGTACAGTGATAAAGTCACTGGATGATGATACCAGTGATGTGAGTTCGAAACTCGCCAGCATCATATTCTTTACTGATCAAAAAAAGACAAAAAAAACAAAAAAAGCTTGCTTGCTTCCAAACTTGTTAACGAAGAATAACCACCATGGAGCAGCCTATGAAAAGAAATCCAACTACTCGACCCTATATTTCATAACCCTCTTAATGGCTCTAGATTCTAGAATATGAGTGAGTAGAATCACTTAGATTAAGAATATACTCGGTACTTAAATTTCAGAAATATCCAGCATTTTTTTATTTTTACTAGTATAGCACGCATGCACGATGCGCCTGCCGGTACATTCGTTTCTTAATTTTGTTGTCTTTCGTTTAGTTATCAATGGTCAAAGTCAACACTCCGTCAATGGTCAACGCCATGTGGTGAAAACTCATTTCATGTTAATGTGCAAAAGTAATCACAACTAAACTTGAATTTTTCATTCAATAATAATTTTTCAATCATAAATGTCCCTTTACATCAATAATTTGTATTCGTAACTCGTATTTTTCTAAGACAAATAGACTTCTTTATACACAACATTTTCGTGTATGTTCCCTTCTTTTTTTGCAATTGTTCCTTTAGCTACTAATACTTTCGTGTTGCTACTTGATACTCCTCTCGAGAGAGCAACGTACAGTTGACCATGGCTGAACACATGTTCAGGGAAAAAGATACCGTGTTTTCGATCATCTTCCCTTGCACTTTGTTGACTGTAAAGGCGAAACACAACCGGATCGGAAACTGTTTACACTTAAACTTGTATGAGAGCTTCAGATTCTCAGGTGGCTCCAGTGGCATCCTGTAAATGAAGACTCGTGTACCAATGTAATTCCCACTAATAATTACAGCATCAATACAGTTTCGGAATAACTCTTTGATTATAAACCTGGTACCATTACATAGACCATTTTTTGCATCAACATTCCATAACAACATAATCGGCGCACCGATCTTTAGTTTCAAAATGTGCGATGGCAAACCTCCAGGAGCAATGTTGTTGAGGTATTCTTGTTGGTAAAGATCGTGAGTGTTGTCATCCACAGTATCAAATGAGTAGAATAAAACCTCTTTTCCAGGAAAGATGCTAAGTACTCGGTCATGAAGCTTCTCGACGTACTCGTTTAATGGTGTAATCAATGCTTTATTGACCATGTAGTCATCGTCTCTGGCATTTTCTATCAAGTTTGGAAATGTAACATCCATAAGCTGAGACAAAGAAGCATCACTAACACATGGTATGACCATATCTTCCGGAACCTTTATCATCTCATTAGCAACGCAAGGTTCATCCCCGTCACCAACACGAATCAAAAACTCAGAATAAGATGCATCCTCGACTGAATGCATATTCTTCTTCAGATGCAAAATATGTACGTTTTCCCACAAATGTGACATGTTAATAATGTAATGCAACTCATCAGTTCGAAACACTAGGTATCACATACCAATATAAAACAATTTTTTCTTGATCTTACAAGAAAAAAAAATGCAATGTACCTTCTAAGACATGCATCGACTGTCTGTCCCCTTGTACTCCTTGGAATCACTGGTAGTACCTGGAGGAAATCATCTCCCATGATTAGAATCTTTCCACCAAATGGTTCAGCAATTCCTGTGATATCTCTTATCGCACGATCAAATGCTTCCAAAGAGTAGCGGTGCGCCATCGCATCTTCATCCCACATAAGGACGGTAGCATGCTTCAAAAGTTGAGCTTCCTCGGTTTTTTTCTTCGTACGACACCTTGAAGTTTATGTCGGTGTCATCGGAAGCTGAACCTTGAGTGTGTTGTGCTCCCACCAGGAATCTTAGTAGTAGCTATTCCCGACGTAGCTGTTGCTAATGCAATACCACCATTTTTCCTGACAGTCGCCAGAATAGCACGATACAGATAGGTCTTCCCAGTACCTCCCAGACCATCTATGAAGAATACTTTGCTTTTCTTTCTCCCAATTTCTCCCATGATTGTATCGTAGGCCCTAGACTGGTCTTCATTCAACTTTTGGACAGAAAACAGGTCCTCGTCAGATATTGGAATCGACAACTCCTCTTGAATCAAACTCGAAATCTCAACTTCCTCACCCAATTTTCCAACAATCGGAGGTAGATCATACATGGATATATTTTTATCGTGCTACTTAAGTATCAAATTCAACTAACAAAGAATACGATCTGATAAGAATGTCGAGCTTGTATTGCTTGAACTCGAGTAATCCTCGACCATGCTGTTGAAAAATTCATCCCATAATTCTCTCACGCCCTTCAGATTAAAAAAGTGCAAGATGGATGCGAATTGTCTTCTTAGAGCATACGACATCTTGACCGTTGATGCTTCATCCAAAGACGCTCTCGCACTCTGATCATTTTCTAAGAGTCCCAGTTTTTCGGCAGTTGATAGACGCATTTATGCGTCTAATATATCTCAATTGTATATAGTGTTAGTGCTCGATTTTATACTTATTTGGTTATTTTATTTATTTGTAGGTGTTTTTGGAAAAATAAGGTTTTGCGGCGAAATTGGCTAAAAACATGGCATTTGGACCTCCGTTGATAACATACCGGAAGCGCCCCAGAAGTGTACCGGAAGTAACCCAGAAAAATTACTAAAGGCACACAAGTTTTGGTTATTTCCACCCAAGAATTTTATTTCAACCCCACTTGCTATTCGCACCCCCGGAATGGATAAGGGGGAGGTCACCTTCTTCATGTTTCAAATTAGAAATTTTGGCGGGAAACTGTGCAGCGCCTGGAAAATTTTGGACTCGATTATTGGATATGTTTTATGGAGATTTAATTGCTAAGCTCGAGTGGGCTGGACTTCTCATGGCTAGATAGGGTTAATACATGTGTTTGGATTGATCAAATTGGGCTGGAATTGCCGGAAAAAGGAAACAGAGGTGAATAAGGAAATACAGCTATGTGGATTTGTTTTAGGAAATTCAGAGAGAATAAAGACCTAAAATTCGTTCCAAAGGTACATATTCTATCTAAGGAAGAGTTTGATATAAGTGGGAGAGCTCAGAAACGCGTAAAACAAATTTGGGAAGCGATTATTGCCGTGACTGCCAAGAAAGGAAAAAGGGAATTTTGATGCGATTTGGGAAAGATTCAATGACCCTTTTGTGTATAAATAGGATGCTTAGGTCCCCTAGAAGAAGAACGGAGAGTTTGGGGTCGAGAGGAGAGCTCAGGAGGCGAGAATCAGAGATTACAGGAAGCCCGTCTCTGCTGCTGCTGCTGCTGCTACACGAAGATCCTGAAGAACACGAAGAACAGACTTCCACAGACAGTCGTTCCTCTACAGTGACAAGGACAGACGCCTGGCAGTCTTAAAACAACAGCAACAAAAGCACTTCAGTTTTATCGTTCTTTGCTGGACGCCTTCTGTGGGTCGCAGATTCACTGATTTTATTCTTTTCACTCTTTTAATCAACTTTTGGACTATAAACATGTATTTTGAGCAAGTGATTAATATGAGGAGCTAAACCCCAACACTGGGATGACGGAGGAATCCCTATTTCACGCATGTGGTAATTCTAATAATTCTTTTATGACTATTTGCATTGATTTTTAATCGATTTATGATTTTTATTGAATGGGTGTGATTTCGTTTGATGGTGTATGCTTGGTCTATGTATTTTTTATACATCATGCTTTTGATTTACAATCATTACTTTTCAAAAATATACTTTTTGGCAAAGAATAAGAGTCCATATTTTTAATATTTGATCTATAATTGATTGGAATTATTATTTGAATCACATGAATGGAATTTGGTGGAATCCTGAGTCTCAGTCTCTCTCGATATTCGTGACAATCTTGTGAATATATTTTTAGTATTTTTATTCTTAGTTCTTAAAACAAACCTTTACACAATCCGAGTTGAACGAATCTTATTACCACTTTTTCTACAACAATTAAAATCACATCAATTTTTGGCGCCGCCGACGGGGATTTGTATTAGGTTTTAGGTTTTAGATTTATTTTATTTCTTTTAGAATTTTTGTTCTCTTTTACGCCTTTGGTATTTTTCGATTCTTTTCATATTTGGAGCGAAGCTACAAGGGAAGAAAAAGTGTTATAAAAGGAAAGCATCGCCAAAGAAGGAAAGAAAAGAGGAATCCGAAAGGTATGAAGAAGAAGATTTTGTATATAGTTATTTTGTTTTATTTTTAGAAACTGTAAATAGGGTATTATTTTTGTAATTTTTCTTTTCCTTTTTGGACATTTTTATTTTTGGACTTTTTGGACATTCTTGGACATTATTTTTAAATCCTACGGAAGTGTTAAGATTAAATATAAACTGTTTGCAGGGAAGGACGACAGTTACGATACTGTCTCGGCCCCTCGGGTTCGTACACTGACATCGGATTCGGTGGCCTGAGTCGACTTCAACGGTTCATCGCCCGTCTGGTACGGGAGGTAAGACTCTATCCACCCATGAATCCCCTGTCAGTGGGTTTTATTTTGTGTGACAACTCACACCCCTGCAATAGAATGTCGAACTGGTATTACGATAGGCAATACAACGAATATCCGAATGAGTTTCAAAATGGACGTTACTACTTTGACCATAATGTGAATAGTGGTTGGGAACATCAGCCTTTTCAAGGTTATGGCTCATACCTTGATGAGCCAAATTACTATCCACACACGCACCGGTCATACGAGCAAAATTCTTATATTTCTCCTTTAGAAGAGTCCCTCAGGAAATTAAAGGAGTCGACACGTAAGTTCGCTGAGATGAATAACTTAGTTTATGACGAAAGAGAACTTTCTATAGAGGAATCCTTCAAGCTGATAGCTGAGACGAACGAAAGAATTGCTCGAAATAAACTTAATTTCCAATACAGTGTTTCCAATAATACCCTTGAAAATCCATAATCAAGATGACGAGGATAAAATTGGTAACACTACTTGTTTAGATGAGGTTTAACCATTTTCATGTTATTATAATGATGATTATGATGAGGATAGTGTTGATGAAGAATTTGAAATAAGTAGGCATAGCGATCAGGAATTTGTTACTCCAGTTGAGCTTAATAATAATATTATTTCTAGTTCAAATCCAAATAATTTTAATAATTATTCACCTATTCAAAAGGATGAGGATTTGATTAGAGATACTCCCGTTTTAGACGATGTAGTATTTCCTTATGATTACGAAGCCAACGATGGTTTAGAGGAACGAGTTTTTCTGAGAATATTGTTTTAGAGTCTAGCGATTTAGAAACATTAGTCTTAGACAAAGAAAGTGAACTCGTAGAGATGAGTGAGGATGAACCATACTTAGAAGAATCAATTGACCATTTTCAGGAATCTAATGACCTTGAAATTAGGGAAGTTGTGACTAGTCTTTCTAGAGACACTGAAAACTCTAAGTTTGGGGGTGATTATCATTCTCCATGTGATTTAACTATTAGAAAGGTCCCTCACTTGGGACTTGACATATGTGCCTCAACCATTTTACAAGATTATCTTCACACACGTTTTCCTGAACCTAGTGATGTCCATAAGGAAGCTCAGTTGTTAGAAACCCATCCTCTGGTTGATATGGTTAACCCAGGCTATGATACCAAGATTGACTTTGTTTTCCCACCAAAAAATTTTCTTCCAATTGTGGGAACATATGATTTTCAGATGTGTCGGATATTAAGTTTTGAGACTAAACCTAATTACTTTAGGATATTAGGGTCGACACATTTTCTTAAGAATGACCATTATTATGGTCAACTTTGTGAGTCAAATCTAATTGACTTAGAGGATCCCCAATTATTCAGGTTGTTGTTATGTGCTTCTAAGTTCTTAGTTGAGTTTTTCCAGACTCTAATACCTGAACCGGATCTTAGCTTTGAGGAAATCCAACCGATGAAAACCTTTTATTTAGACCCTTTTATAGAGCCTGAACCTGAACCACAACTAGATGTAGTTGTCTTAAGAAAGGGTATGTTCGGTATCTTCTTGGTCTGTGGGTAACACTTTTTGATCCAGATGACCCACAGTTATTCCGGCTACTACTATATGATTCTACGTGGTGACTAATCCTTGCTTAGTATGTCTGAAGACTTTAAACTTAGCACTTCTTGGGAGGTAACCCAATATTCATGCGACACGGTAATATCTTTCCTTATCTCTTTTGCTTCATTGGTAACAGTTTCTCCTTGTTCATGCATTTAATTTCATCTTTAGAACATTGAAGACAATGTTAGATTTAAGTTTGGGGGTATGGGAGAAAGTTCTTAGTTGCAATAAATAAGCTCCAGAGACTAGAAATTTATGCTTATTAAGGTTGGCACTAACTAATCTAAGTGGATGGAAGCATTTTGGTTGTAGGATTTGAGGAACCAATCTGATTAGATGGAAACATCTAAAGAGTCTATTCATAAAAGCACAGAGCTCAGGTGTTAGAAAAAGAAAACATGGTAGTTTCGCCATATCCTCGTGATGGAAACATCGAAAGAATCCTGATCACTTCTTTTTTTTCTTTTTACCATTACTAGGGTGAAATAGAGTGACTGAGATGAAAAAAAATAAAAATTGAGACCAGACCACCAGACCAACCGGAATAAATACAATAAAGTCGACCACTGGTACCCTTGTATATGCCAGCTGAGTTGACCTAGAGTTAGGATTATCGACCACTGGTTCCCTTGTATTTGCCAGTGTGTTGATATTAGTCCAGACCAGTATCTCAGTCCATTAGGATAGGTTCACCTTAGTCAACATCATCCACATTTTTCTCTACATCCAACTTCTTAGTCTATCCATGTGATTGGTTGACTCCGGTTTATGATATCCAGAAACTATCTGAGTAGAGCTCTGTCACTTTATATGAATTTTAGTATGCTTGAGTGCAAACTCGTGTACATCAATTGGAATTTCGCATCAGGGTACTTCCTCCTGTAGTCAATAAGTATGCCAACCAAGGAGATTCTTTAGTGCTTTCCAAGGTTCTGCGTAGATAGCTAGGGTTTGGAGTATAAAGGTTTTGTGAGTATATCTCTAGTAAGCCCTCCCGAGACTATAACTCGGCCACTAGGGACACCTAGGGGTTTAAAGGCTTATTGCATACGCTAAATGCAATCGACGATGCCTGCGACAGTGAGTTGGGATTTTATTTTGTAGTTTTGATTTGCTCGGGACTAGCAAATAATAAGTTTGGGGGTATTTGATAGACGCATTTATGTGTCTATTTTCATCTCTATTGTGTATATTGTTAGTACCCATTTTTGTACTTATTTCGGTATTTTATCTCTTTGTAGGTGTTTTTGGAGAAATAAGCTTTTGCGGCGAAATTGGCTCGAAAAGTTGTTAAAGGCACCTGGGAGGACATTTGCTATTCGGACTCTCGCTTTGGATAAGGGGTAACCCATTTCTAGTCATGTGCTAAAGGGACACCGGAACTGGATAGGGGGACACCCTTCTTCTTCACGTTTAAAACGGTTTTTGGCGGGAAAAATGCATGCAGACGCTGTTGATTTTGGATTGAAGATTTGAACGAGTTTCAGGGTGATTCAACACTGGAAATCGATTGGGCTGGACTTGATAGAGCAAAACAGGTTTCATACATGCGTTTGGATCGATCGAATTGGGCTGGAATTGCCGGAAAAAGGAAACAAAGTAAAAAAGGAAACACGGTCCCTGTCGAGTTTGTTTTTGGACATTCAGAGAGATTAAAGGCAACTAAACTCTTTCCAAAGATACATATATATCTAAGGAAGAGTTTGAGATAAGTGGGAAAGCTCAGAAACGCGTAAAACAAATTTGGGAAGCGATTATTGCCGTGACTGCCAAGAAAGGAAAAAGGGAATTTTGATGCGATTTGGGAAAGATTCAATGACCCTTTTGTGTATAAATAGGATGCTTAGGTCCCCTAGAAGAAGAACGGAGAGTTTGGGGTCGAGAGGAGAGCTCAGGAGGCGAGAATCAGAGATTACAGGAAGCCCGTCTCTGCTGCTGCTGCTGCTGCTACACGAAGATCCTGAAGAACACGAAGAACAGACTTCCACAGACAGTCGTTCCTCTACAGTGACAAGGACAGACGCCTGGCAGTCTTAAAACAACAGCAACA
>NC_039360.1:26583390-26595977 GCF_003573695.1 Papaver somniferum | reverse complement strand
TGTGAATAGTGGTTGGGAACATCAGCCTTTTCAAGGTTATGGCTCATACCTTGATGAGCCAAATTACTATCCACACACGCACCGGTCATACGAGCAAAATTCTTATATTTCTCCTTTAGAAGAGTCCCTCAGGAAATTAAAGGAGTCGACACGTAAGTTCGCTGAGATGAATAACTTAGTTTATGACGAAAGAGAACTTTCTATAGAGGAATCCTTCAAGCTGATAGCTGAGACGAACGAAAGAATTGCTCGAAATAAACTTAATTTCCAATACAGTGTTTCCAATAATACCCTTGAAAATCCATAATCAAGATGACGAGGATAAAATTGGTAACACTACTTGTTTAGATGAGGTTTAACCATTTTCATGTTATTATAATGATGATTATGATGAGGATAGTGTTGATGAAGAATTTGAAATAAGTAGGCATAGCGATCAGGAATTTGTTACTCCAGTTGAGCTTAATAATAATATTATTTCTAGTTCAAATCCAAATAATTTTAATAATTATTCACCTATTCAAAAGGATGAGGATTTGATTATAGATACTCCCGTTTTAGACGATGTAGTATTTCCTTATGATTACGAAGCCAACGATGGTTTAGAGGAACGAGTTTTTTCTGAGAATATTGTTTTAGAGTCTAGCGATTTAGAAACATTAGTCTTAGACAAAGAAAGTGAACTCGTATAGATGAGTGAGGATGAGCCATACTTAGAAGAATCAATTGACCATTTTCAGGAATCTAATGACCTTGAAATTAGGGAAGTTGTGACTAGTCTTTCTAGAGACACTGAAAACTCTAAGTTTGGGGGTGATTATCATTCTCCATGTGCTTTAACTATTAGAAAGGTCCCTCACTTGGGACTTGACATATGTGCCTCAACCATTTTACAAGATTATCTTCACACACGTTTTCCTGAACCTAGTGATGTCCATAAGGAAGTTCAGTTGTTAGAAACCCATCCTCTGGTTGATGAGGTTAGACCAGGCTATGATACCAAGATCGACTTTGTTTTCCCACCAAATATTTTTCAACCAATTGTGGGAACGTATAAATTTCAGATGTGTCAATTATTTAGTTTTGAGACTAAACCTAATTACTTTAAGAGATTAGGGTCGATAAATTTTCTTAAGATAGACCACCACTCTCATTGTGGTCAGCTGTGTGAGTCAAAACTGATTGACTTTAAGGATCCTCAATTATTCAGGTTATTATTATGTGCTTTTAAATATTTACTTGAGTTTCTTCAGACTCTAATACCTGAACCGGATCTTAGCTTTGAGGAATTCCAACCCATGAAAATATTTTATTTGGACCCAGTTATAGAACCTGAACCTGAACCACAGCTAGATGTAGTTGTCTTAAACAGGAAACTAGACAAGGGTGCGCTTTATTTGTTAATTTTCTTGGCAGGTTGCAGATTCCTTTTATTTGTGATAGCTCTATTTGGTTTTGATGACCCACAGAAATTTCGGCTATTACTTTATTCTATGAGGTGACTAATCCTTTCTTAGTATAGCTGAAGACTTTAAACTTAGCACTTCTTGGGAGGTAACCCAATCTCATGCAACACGGTAATATCTTTCCTTATCTCTTTTGCTTCAAATGGTAACAATTTCTCCTTGTTCATGCTTTTAATTTTATCTTTAGAACATTGAGGACAATGTTAGATTTAAGTTTGGGGGTATGGGATAAACTTTTTAGTTGCAGTATGAATAAATAAACTCCAGAGCTTAGAAATATATGCCTATTGAGGATTGCACTAACTAATCTAAGTGGATGGAAGCATTTTGGTTGTAGGAGTTGAGGAACCAATCTGATTAGATGGAAACATCTAAAGAGTCTATTCATAAAAGCACAGAGCTCAGGTTTAGAAATAACATGATAGTTTCACCATATCTCGTTGAGTCCTTTTCACTTCTATTTTTATTTTATTTTTTTTAAACTATGTTTCTCTAAGTGATAGGTGGGGCCCATGATTCAAGTTGTTACCAATGCTAGGGTGAATTAGAGTGATTGAGATACCATGAAAGAGAAAAAAAAAAGTTGAAATAAAAAATAAAAAATTGAGACCAGACCATTTGACCAAAAGGAATAAATTCAATAAAGTCGACCACTGGTACCCTTGTATATGCCAGTTGTGTTGACCTAGAGTTAGGTTATCGACCACTGGTTCCCTTGTATATGCCAGTGTGTTGATATTAGTCAGACTAGTATCTCAATCCATTAGGATAGGTTCATTTTGGCGGAGGCCTTCAGACAGATATGGGAAACGCCGTTCACTTAGTAAACATCAAAACCATCTATGTTTTTCTATATCCATCTTCTTGATTTATCCATGTGATTAGTTTTGACTCCGGATATTGATGTCCATAGTGTGACTATCTGAGTAGAGCTCTGTCACTTTATATGAATTTTAGTATGCTTAGTGCAAACTCGTGTACATCAATTGGAATTTCGCATCAGGGTACTTCTTCCTGTAGTCAATAAGAATGCCAACCAAGGAGATTCTTTAGTGCCTTCCAAGGTTCTGCGTAGATAGCTAGGGTCTGGAGTAAAGGTTTTGAGGGCATATCTCTTGTAAGCCCTCCGGAGACAACACTCCGCCACTAGGGCCACCTAGGGGTTTAAAGGCTTATTTCATACGCTAAATGCAATCGACGATGCCTGCGACAGTGAGATAGGATTTTATTTTGTAGTTTTGATTTGCTCGGGACTAGCAAATAATAAGTTTGGGGGTATTTGATAGACGCATTTATGTGTCTAATATATCTCAATTGTATATAGTGTTAGTGCTCGATTTTATACTCATTTGGTTATTTTATTTATTTGTAGGTGTTTTTGGAAAAATAAGGTTTTGCGGCGAAATTTGCTAAAAACATGGATTTTGGACCTCCGTTGATAACGTACCGGAAGCGCCCCAGAAGTGTACCGGAAGTAACCCAGAAAAATTACTAAAGGCACCCAAGTTTTGGTTATTTCCACCCAAGAATATTATTTCAACCCCACTTGCTATTCGCACCCCCGGAATGGATAAGGGGGAGGTAACCTTCTTCACGTTTCATATTAGAAATTTTGGCGGAAAACTATGTGCAGCGCCTGGAAAATTTTGGACTCGATTATTGGAGCTGTTTTATGGAGATTTAATTGCTAAGCTCGAGTGGGCTGGACTTCTCATGGCTAGACAGGGTTAATACATGTGTTTGGATCGATCAAATTGGGCTGGAATTGCCGGAAAAAGGAAACAGAGGTGAATAAGGAAATACGGCTATGTGAATTTGTTTTAGGAAATTCAGAGAGAATAAAGACCTAAAATTCGTTCCAAAGGTACATATTCTATCTAAGGAAGAGTTTGATATAAGTGGGAGAGCTCAGAAACGCGTAAAACAAATTTGGGAAGCGATTATAGTCGTGACTGCCAAGAAAGGAAAAAGGGAATTTTGATGCGATTTGGGAAAGATTCAATGACCCTTTTGTGTATAAATAGGATGCTTAGGTCCCCTAGAAGAAGAACGGAGAGTTTGGGGTCGAGAGGAGAGCTCAGGAGGCGAGAATCAGAGATTACAGGAAGCCCGTCTCTGCTGCTGCTGCTGCTGCTACACGAAGATCCTGAAGAACACGAAGAACAGACTTCCACAGACAGTCGTTCCTCTACAGTGACAAGGACAGACGCCTGGCAGTCTTAAAACAACAGCAACAGAAGCACTTCCGTTTTATCGTTCTTTGCTGGACGCCTTCTGTGGGTCGCAGATTCACTGATTTTATTCTTTTCACTCTTTTAATCAACTTTTGGGCTATAAACATGTATTGAGCAAGTGATTAATATGAGGAGCTAAACCCCAACACTGGGATGACGGAGGAATCCCTATTTCACGCATGTGGTAATTCTAATAATTCTTTTATGACTATTTGCATTGATTTTTAATCGATTTATGATTTTTATTGAATGGGTGTGATTTCGTTTGATGGTGTATGCTTGGTCTATGTATTTTTTATACATCATTCTTTTGATTTACAATCATTACTTTTCAAAAATCTACTTTTCGGCAAAGAATAAGAGTCCATATTTTTAATATTTGATCTATAATTGATTGGAATTATTATTTGAATCACATGAATGGAATTTGGTGGAATCCTGAGTCTCAGTCTCTCTCGATATTCGTGACAACCTTGTGAATATATTTTTAGAATTTTTATTCTTAGTTCTTAAAAAAAACCTTTACACAATCCGAGTTGAACGAATCTTATTACCACTTTTTCTACAACAATTAAAATCACAACAGCAGCTCTCTTGAATGTACGGCATCTCTCTCCGTCAACAAACAATAGATCATCAAAATAAGTTGGACCTCTAACGTGGTTCAGAATGTGCCTTAAGAACCACACCTCTCCTGCACATGAAGGTATTGTATAAACCCTCCCTATCTCCTTTTGTGTACTTCGTGTCCTTCTCCACTCTTTTGTTGTTGTATCCCAACAGTAGCATTCAGGAAATTCACGGTATAACAACTTTCTCGCTCGAGGATCGTGAGCATTTGTCACAAAGAACTCTATCAAATTAGTTCTCAAATTCCTTTCATCGGACAAAATTTCATCTAACGTTTGGTAATCATAGTACCTAACGCTTTGTTGATTGGGAAGGTGTATCTGTAATCTCACTACCGAAGGATAGACCTTATAAAGAAGAAAGATAAAGATCTTCCGCATTGCCTCTTGAGCACAAACCCATCTTGCATTTTTATACCTTCTTCTCTCGTCGTGGTCCACTGGTTGTATTCCAAAAGATACATAATCCGGACCCAAAAGATACATACTTGTAAAGATACTTAACACTCTCCACACTGCTACGAATTTCCACGTTTATATGACAATCATACTTTTGTAAAAGCCAAGGGTTATAAGGAACAACCATCCTATTATCTACTTCAAAACTCTCACTCTTGCGTATGCGTCGTCCATCATTACGTCTCCTATAAACAGGGTACGCATCTTTTCCTTGCACAGTATACTCAGAAAACTCTTTCGGAAAGTTTCTCTTACATTTACCATCCCTCATGCACTTACTACCACATGTACCATGAATCATCCACTTTTTTACACACTCGTGTAGTTCTGGCTCTTCGTTAGGGTTTGTTTTTCTGCTCTCACTATCTTATCATAATCATCGGGACCTTGTAGTTTGTCTTCCTCACTCAAAATAATTAACACATGAACATGAGGCAGATCTCTTTTTTGAAACTCAACAACATGCACATGGGCAGCTACTCTGCCAAATATTGACTTGGTAATAAGATCTACCTTTAGATCTTCAAGTTTTGCACGGAACTCCCTTGTAGTCAGATCAGGTCTATCCGCTGCACATTGACCCGGCCCCAGGTTGGACACGATTTCATCCCAAAATGGGTTGCAAGTCATTGTAATGAACAAATCAGGCTTCCGATACTTTTGCACCAATACCACTGCATCCTGATACCTCTGGTACATATCACGGGGGCTGCCCATGTATGAAGAAGGAAGCACTTTCCTTTGACCAAGATTCTCTGTCATGAAACAAAAAAACATATTTCGAATTCCAAAGAAGTACTTTCCTTTTAACTGTTTGTCATTATCCTACAACATGTACTTTCCTTTTAACTGTTTCTCATTATCCTATAACATTTCACTGGACTTAATGAATAATGAAATGAATGTAGCAAGGCTTAATTGGCACCGCGCCGAAAAAGAAAGTGATTATTTATTAACTTACTTGCACTGGTTTTGTCGGCCATTCGTGCATCTTGTAGACCTTGATGCAATTCAGCTCTTATCTCCTCTTGATGATCCCATAACCATATAAGTCTAGATGAATCAATCTTCACCCAGTTATCCACAACATATTGAAGTAATAGTCTTCCACCTCGAAAAAGAAGCGACGTGCATCACTTCGAATATGCCAAAAAATAACAACAGCAAATATATCAATTAGTTATACTATTTGTGTCAATATAATATGTGTAAGTTCAATTGTAAAGTGTAGTTGTTAAACATTTAAATCATATATATACCTTTAGCATGTAGGAGTAGTATTCGAGACATGTAAACTGTCTGTCGTTCTCATCCATACTATTCTAATCCCATCCATAACTCCCATATGGTAGCAAAAGCGGATATTGGAGAGGATCATCACAACCCGATGTTTCATTGATAAATAACAGCTTTCCTTCCATTGTTCGGACTACAATGTCTCGCTCTCCAGGTTTGGCAGACCCATCTCCTTCAGCTACAATTGCAGCGACTTGTGAAGCAGCTGGAAGCGCGTACTGCTTCTCGGTCGCAGGTTGCTCTTTAATCACCAGCCTGCATCTTTGTGTGTCTTCTCGTTGTGTGAGCGGCCTGATTACATGCACGAACCTATTATGTGTATCCAGAATTATCCTCAACTTCTCCATCACTTCTCTTCTTAGATTTTTACCACCTTCTTCCATCCTCCGATCAATCTCATTATCTGTATCATAAATATACATCTGTATATATCTGGGACGAACTGTTATTGGAGGATCTGTTTCATTTTCAACCACAGGAGGTAAAAGACTGCCTATTCTATGGTGGATATCACCTTGAACACGAAATGTATACACGCCTTCTCTATTATCAGCTAATTCCCTGTCATAATTCACCCCAATTGACGTTAATGAGAAACACTGATTGTAGCATCGTATGTACCTCCGTAAATGTATCCCTACTTCCGTTTTATCATCATACATCTCCAAAAGTTCAATCGGTGGGTCAACAAACGGTAAAACAACTTTCCCATTTGAACAACAAAACCTTTTCGGTTTACGATGAAAAATCATCGCATGGCACTTTGGACACGTCCTTGATGGCGGCAGATGAAACTTCTTGAATCCAACTTGATAGGTGGTCCCTCTCGCACAATTCAGAAGTGATGATCTTCCTGCAACACTTTGGCGTGGACGACCTCTCCCTCTTCCGACTTGAACTACCCGTGGATTTGCTGCACATAAACACAAACATGTCGAAATTTATATGTATCTTTGATTGCAATGACCAACCAAACCAAACACTCATAATGAAAACATATGAAAACTGTTAGACAATGGGATTAAGGCAACCACACATTGATTCAATTTAAAACTTGAACTACTTGTGAATTTGCTGCACATAAACGCAAACATTTCGAAATTTATATTTTTCTTTGATTGCAATGACTAATTAAACCAAACACTCATAATGAAAACAATGCATATGAATGTGATACACTCACTCCCACTTCTGACTTATGGTTGTTCATGAGTTATGAAGCATGCATGAAGGGACTTGTGACGGTGTATGGCTTACATGCTTTCTCTATCTTTATGTCCAAGTCAATATGCTATTATTCAGCCGGGAGAATAGGAATATTATAAGTCGAGCCCAATCCCCATCTCTCTACACCTATAACTACTACTACTTTACAGCCTGGCCACTAACAGTTCTAGAGTTACTATTCAAATTGTTTAACATCATACATGCCTGCACAACTGTAAAAATATATTCCCATACCCATTTAAAAAAAATAAAATAACTTACGTACTATATTTTGCGCATGCTGGGATTCTCCATGTTGAGCTTGTTGACTAAATTTTGGACTTCTACGCAGTGCAACTGCTGCATTACCTTGAGTCGATTAAACAATCGTTAGGTTATTAAAAAAAGAAGATGGATGTACGTGAATCCGAAATATACATGTAGATAGCAATATAAGAAAGATAAGACTACCAATTGCATTTTGCGTATGTGCAGGTTCTCCGTGTTGAGGATGTGGACTGAGTCTTGGACTTCTACGCAATTGTAATTGGATGGCATGAATAGCTTTAATTGTTGGATTAATCTCCTGAGTCCTGGGTGGAACCTGATCAACTGCATAACCTGCGTGTACGGAAAGCATAATGCATATCACCAATATGAGTAAGTGAAACAATATGGATAATGAAAATGATTTTATCTTACTACAAAAATGCACATTGTTACTTTATTAACAGCAATTGGCAAAGCAACAACAATGCACATCAAACACGTGTATATAGGAACATACGTGGAGAGCATGCGGACAAAGTCATCAAAGCATGATGACATGTGCCCACAGCTAAGATACTCATCCCGCCGACGTGGGATCTTTGCCCAAACAAATCTAAGAGAAGAAGTTAAAAAGATGTACCGGTAACACGATGTATTGCGGAGCACCAGATAACTCCCGAAGAGTTACTTTATCTCATCCCCAAAATAAGCCAAGATCAACGGTGGAGAGAAAATGAACTGACACGGATGTAACAGGGGCAGAAGATACTTGCCTGACACGAGCAGGCACCTCAACTACCCGCATTAAACACTCTGAGCAACATACGTGTCGATCAACCCGTGGAACGAACGAAGACGACCCTGCGTGATGAAGTAATAAACGAAGACCCCCGCGGGATGGACACAGAACACAAGAAGATAAGGCTCCAACGGTCCTCAGAGATGGGTCCCACATTCTAACCCTATAAATACCCCCTCTCCACCAAGAGTAAAGGGATCGGAAAAACTGGGGGAGAAGGAGAGAGAGAAAATATTGTAAGTGTAAGTTAGTCCTTTACAATAGACAGACCTATGTAAACTACAAAGTCACTCGACTATCTTTGTAATCATCAAGTACATAGTGAAACAACAACCCCGTGGATGTAGGCCTTAGTGCTGAACCACGTAAATCCCGGTCTCATTTAGACTTCAGCACTTTATTTTTGTCTAACGCTTCATGAGTTTTACTTTTATGCTTCGTTTTCTTTATCTCCCCTTGCGTAAACGCCATTTGCAGTGTTCTTAGATGAGGCTAGGATAAACCCGAAGGTTTTGAGCCAAGGAATCAATGCCATTGTATTATCAGCACGAGTTGGTACATAGAGTTTGAATATTGTTTGTGAACATATAGATGCCCTCGTGATTTACGTGTTCAAAATTTGGCGCTAGAAACAGGGACTTCGTCCTGGTAAAAAAATTATCTTATCCTGTGATTTCAGAATTAAATTAGCGTAAGATTGCTCTGCTTCATTATCTTTAACAGTATTTATCTTTTATTAACTTTACCATGTTCAAAAACGCACCCATTGTCTTCGGTACTACCGACAGTATCGTCGTTTACTGGTTAAAAGATTTATTACTTAGATCCACGGATCTACATTTTTCTAGATCTCGTACGGACCTATCTTTCCGTTGGGTTTTCGTAAGTTTTCAAAGGATTTACGTGCAGTTTTAAAAGGGGTTTTCTCGCGTTTCCTCATACTTTCAATGAATCCGCACTTTTAATAAGAATTTAATCCATATACTTTAACTCATGTTTTAATCAAATGAGCTTCCCTAAGAGTTATTTGTGGCCCTCGGGCAGTTTCTCCCTGTCGTGGAATTAGGAATTTTCGCAAACTAACCCGATCCGCGCGGAAATTTCTGTTTCTCGTTGTTTGAAATTCCCTTGTGCAGAAAGATGCAAGAAGTAGGAAAATCCAGAGCCACGTCAAAGGAAGCACCGCGGACAACCCCGGTCATCAACCGGAGCAAGCAGAAAGGAGACAAAGCCAAAATGACCAGTCAGAGACAGAACACTGCGGAAATCACTTCGCCTATGAATGTTAATTCCTTGCAGCCGCGGCCCTCAGAGCAGCGGCAACAAAATATAATACGACAGCTGCAGTCCCGAAGACTACGGAAGCCGTGAAAACTCTTGCTACGAATCAATTTCACCAACCAAAAGAAAGGGTGGATGAATCCAGAACGTACCAACCCGCGCATCCGCCAACCTTCGGAATGCCATCGACCAATGAGTTGAATCAAACTGTGCAGGTGGCTCTAACACCACAGATGGGCACTCCTCCCGATCTGGGAATGCCAACAATCGAAGCTGAACCTCCCCCGCCTTTAGTACAAACCATAGAAGAAGGCGGCACGATGGCCGTAATAGCACGAGCTGGGACTCCCAATCAAGGGTCGAACAAATCAGACCGATTGATGGCCGAACTTGAAGAATTGAAGAAAGGCCAAAAGGTTTACGCAGATGCTGTGGCTTTGTTGGCCAGAGAAAACCAGGATTTAAAAGACCGGATTGCCTTAAGCACAAAGAAGAGCCAACAACTCGATGAAGCAAATTCAAAGGCACCCGAACCAAACCGAGACCGAAGAGTCATCGTAGCAGCCAATGGAAACGCGGCCAGAGGAAGTAGCGCATCCGACCCATATTATAACGATGGAGAGTCAAGCTATCACGAGCAGAGGAACTTAGGTCACCACCGCGCGATGGAAGAGCTGCGTGATGAAATGATGGCAGAGATCAGGAAATTAAAAAGTAGACAAGGCGGAGGAAGGTTAGAAGAAGTCATGAGAGAGGCTAACTCCACACCCTTAACTCATCGCCTGGCCAACACCCCTATTCCACTCAAATGCCCTGTCCCGACATTCGAATGCTATGACGGATCCAGCGATCCCGCTGCACACATTCGGTATTATAACCGTGTACTGGCTAGATGGAGACAGAACGACGCAGTACTCTGTAGATACTTCCCATCGAGTCTGAAGGGATCAGCATTGTCTTGGTTTGATAATCTGCCGCCAAACTCCATCCACTCCTATGACCAACTCGCAGAAAAGTTCTTAAGAACTTACATGTACAACAAGGCTGTTAATACTGGAATGGATAAACTCTTTTCACTGGCAATCGACTATAAGGAAACCACGAGGGAATACACCAACAGATGGCACAAGGTCTGCCAAGCCATAGGAAGTGTGGACCCGGTGGTAAGTATCAACTGCTACAAGTGGGGATTATACCGAATGAGTCCACTCTTTGTTGAGATTCATGGAAGCGTGCCTAAGACAGAGGGGGATCTTCGAATAATTATTGAAAAACACGCTCGTCTTGAAGAAATCTAGCGTGAAAACCCGAGGGCGTACCCACAGAGAACTCACCGTACAAATTCCGCAGAACAAACCACTGGAACCAAAAGGAATTGCTCGGTGGAACGACCTCACGAAGATAGGAAATAACGAAGGGAAGAAAGGCGAAAAGACGATCGGAATTTCGAAGATACACAAAGCTCAATGCTAGCTATGCTCGGATCCTGCGAGGGGTCAAAGGAAGGGAAAATCTGGAATGGCCATGGTCTAAGGGAAAACAACCCCCAAGAACCGAGAAATCCAAAGATTACTGTGAATACTACTGTTTCAACGGGCACCAGACCAAAAAATGTAAAAACCTCAAAATAATGATCCAGAAATTGATTGATGCGGGCGAGCTCAAACATTACATACGAAAGGATGTCGCAGAGGATAGATCTGAACAAACCAAGCCAGTCCAACTTCCATAAGGGAATCGCACGATCAACACCATCTCGTGTTCTGAAACCGCAGGGCCCTCACTTACAGCACAGATAGGAAAGAGGTTACGGAAGCAGTTCGAGGACCGATGCGAATTGTATAAGATCGATGGGATAGAGGTGGACGAACATGAAGAGTGGATGGACTCACCTATTATCTTCGATGCTGAAGATATCGACGAAGATATGGAAGACCATAACGACCCCTTGGTCCTCACACTACCCGTGGCTGGATGTAACCTTAAAAAGATCCTCATAGACGGGGGAAGCTCAGTGAACGTTCTATTCTACGATGCATTCAAACGAATGAAGCTCCATGAAGAACAGCTAATGACCTCTTATTACACCATCTACGGATTTAATGGAGCACCCACGAAGCCATTGGGAGACATCGTGTTGCAGGTTGACGCCGGACCCATGAAAGTAGAAACACGGTTCAGCGTAGTGGACGCCCCGTCCCCCTACAATGCCATCATTGGACGAAAATGGTTACATAAACTCAAGGGAGTGGCGGCAACGTACTACCAATATCTCAGATTCCCTACACCTGAGGGAGTAATGGAAATCAAGGGAGATCGGGTCTCTGCAAGAGAGTGCCAAGCCACTCAGGATCGCATCAACAACGAACAAGAAAAGCAACACAAAACCCGAAGACTTAAAAATAAAGAAGCTGCGAAAGAGAAGGCCATAGACCAGTTCCTCAAGGAAACTACAGGAAGGGATTTGACCAAAGATGATAATGTCCGGAACACAGAGACAAGTACTTCAGCAGCCAACGCGGGACAGAAACATACCAAGTAGCAATTAAAGAACTCCCCAGTCCTCGGGGATCCGAAGCCGGTTTTCACGCCAGTAGAGCCCGTAAAAGAAATCAACATAGGAACGGAGGAAAACCTGAAGATGATCAAAGTAGGGACCATAATGGACGAAAAGAGAGAAGATTCCCTGACCAAGTTACTTAAAGAATATGCAGATGTATTCGCCTGGAAATTAGGAGATATACCTGGGATTGACCTAAAACTAATCCAACATGAGTTGCGCATCAAACCAGGCACGCCACCTTTCAGACAGAAAATAAGAAAAGTCGCGCCGGAATATCATAAGGCAGTGGAAAAAGAACTTCGAAAACTACTAGACGCAGGTTTCATCAAGGAGGTCAAGTACCCTACGTGGATCTCCAATATGGTCGTCGTTCCTAAGAAAAAT
>NC_039360.1:25572273-25647642 GCF_003573695.1 Papaver somniferum | reverse complement strand
TTCTTCAACGACAACAGCACTTAAGCTTTGTCGTTGATTCTGGACGCCTTCTGTGGGTCGCAAAATTCTGTTTTACATCATTTTCTTGTCTTTCTCTTCATTGTAAAACACTTTTGAGCATCAATGAAATATTTTGAGAGGTTTTCCAACATTATGAGCAGCTAAATTCTTGGTGATTGAGGCAATGGAGGATCTATTCACTCATGATTGATTGGTAAATTCTTTTTATAATTTCTTAATTATTTATTTTATTTAATTCACTTGGATCAATAAAAAAAGAGATAAAAATGGTTTTCTTAATTAGTTGTGAATCAGTTTGATGTTTTATGCTTAGAATTAATTCTTTGATAAATCATGCTTAAGGATTACAATTTAATATTTGGACACCTTATAGATTAATAAGTGATTTAATGGAAAAAGAGCTAGATAATAATTATGAAATATTTTTGTAACCAATCAACTTGAAGTAATAGAGAATCCGGAGCCTTAGTCCATTTTAAATCTTGACATCACTCTTTGAAAATTAATTTGCTTTATTTTTATTAAATCAAAAAAAAAAAGGTTACCTTCACAAGTTCGAAAAGAACCCCTTTTACCACTATCTACAATCACTATTTGAAAACTATCAAATTTTTGGCGCCGCCGACGGGGACCTGTGTTTAGTTAGCATTTTTTTTTTTAGATTTTTATTATTCTTTGTTCTTCTTTACGTTTTTGGTTTTTTTGTTTCCTTGCAGATTTTTGAAGATTGGAGTGAAAGACAATTTTGCCAAAGCTTGTGGTGATTTACTTAAAGTTTGGGAGCGAAAAGCAAAGCTAAAGGAGCGAAAGAAGAAGAATTTTATTTATTTATTTTGATAAAAAGAGAGAAAAAAAGAGAGACATTTTTTTTGTAATTTTTTTTATTAGACTTTCTTTTCTTTTGTATTTTTTTTTATGGACTTTGGACATTAATTTTGGGACATTTTTATTTTTATTTTTTAACCCTACGGAAGGGTACCCTTAAATATAAACTGTTTGCAGGGAAGGACGACGATTACAATATCGTCTCGGCCCCTCGGGTTCGCACACGGCATAGGAGTCGTGGCCCGAGTCGACTTCAGCGGTTCTTCGCCCGTCTGGTACGGGAGGTAAAATTCTAAACACCCGCGAATCTCCTGCAAGCGGGTTACTGGACTCCTTAAGGTGAATATATGCTGAGGACTTGAATATGGACTGTTTTTAAATTCCTAGTAAAGGGCAAGGACTGGACCATATAAGATAAGGGTTCGGATTTCATCACCGCTCCCTTCTTGCCCGCCTTAGGAAAACGAAACCTAAAGCGAACCTAAGCCTAAAATTTGGACTAGAAAGAGACCTATAGGGTATCGAGCTTAACAGGACAATCATTCGAAAAATATTGGTTACTCTTTTAAGCACACCTTGAAGTTCTTGACGGTTACTGCTAGTTGAATGCGTGACTGCGCCGCATTGGATCGGTGAGGTTTTGGGTATCAAAGCTCCACTGAGCTGCCCTCGCCTCGATTCAACTTGCTTTAACTCGGATTGATTCCAGAGGGGTTTGCTCAAATTGTAACGAATTCCCTTTCGAAGGATTAGAAGCTGGTCTAGAAACAATCTAAGTGGAGCCATCATGCTTGTTGTTTGCTAGAAATCTTTAGGTTTGCTGTGGTAAAGTCGAGTCAGCCTGTTGTGTGATTGCTAGAACCTTCCTGTTAGGATTTTTATTTCTTTTTGAATTCTTTTTAGTGTATGCCCGATTTTGTTAATAGGGCTTGGAAAAGAGATACTCTAGGTCGATTGATTAGCGAAAAACCTAGTAGTTCTTCTGATTTAAGCAGGGAGCTCGAAGACTCTTCTTTGGAGAGCCCTGTTTTTGGAAACTTCAGTTTTGAGAATTTATCTCTGAGTGATAAAAGTACCCCTAGTACTTCTGTTGTGCCAACGATGGCAACTTTGAAAGATTACATGTTCCCAACTAGGACCAACCGAGCTTCATGCATTAAATTGCCAGCCACTACGGCTAATTTCGAGATAAAACCTAGTATTCTTCAGATGATCCCTATATTCTTAGGAAAAGATGATGAGAACCCTTATTTTCATATTAGGGACTTTGAGGAAATCTGTGGGACAATTAGGATAAAGGACCTTACCGATGAAGTCTTGAAACTTAAGATGTTTCCCTTTTCTTTGAGAGATAAAGCCAAGACCTGGCTTAACAACCTACCGTCTGAATCCATAGAAACATGGCAGGAACTTATCGCTGCCTTCTATATGAAATTCTACCCTAAGCATAAAACTGCAGCTGTTAGGCAGAAAATTAGTGCTAGTGTGCAACAAGAGGGAGAGTCTCTTTATAGGTTTTTAGAGCGATTCAATGATCTCCTATCTCAGTGTCCTCACCATGGATTTGATAATATGAAACTTGTACAGATTATTTATGATGGTTTAGACTATTCGACCAAAGCCATGGTTGAGTATATGTGCGCTGGTGAGTTCACTAGTAAAAATGCTGATGATGCTTTTGCCTTCTTAGGAGCTATCGCTGAAAAATCCCAACAGTGGGAATCTTGTGTTGAACCCCCTAAAAGACTCTTGGTCAATAGAAGTAGCACCAATATGGTAGATACGAGTTTTGCGTCAGATGTTAAGTTTGCTGCTTTATCCGGAAGGTTAGAAGCTTTAGAAATGGGTCAGACTAAAAATAGGTCCCTTGTTGAACCTAATAGAGCCTCTCAAGTCTCTAGTTGTGGAATAGAGCCCGATAATTCATTTTGGGAAGGTCAGGTTAGTGAAGAGCAAGCCCATGTTGTCTATAACAATGCTAAGTTTGAGAACCGCCAGAAGTTTGACCCATACTCAGAAACCTACAACCCTGGTTGGAGAAACCATCCTAATTTCTCTTGGTCTAAAGGCCAGAGTCAAGGCCAGTCTAGCAATTCTCAGCCTCCCCCAGGTTTTGGTTTTAAGAACTCTTCAGGTCAAACCCAGTTTCAGAACACTTCCGAGAAAAAGATCTCTACCTTAGAGGATACTCTCACTATGTTAGCAAATAACCATGAAATGCTAACAAAGAACCACATGAGCTTTCAACAAGAAACTAGGCAAGAATTGAAGAATAATTCCCAGAGTCTTGCCAAATTAGAACTTCAAGTAGGACAAATAGCTAAGTTCATAAGTGAGAGAGAAGATGGAAGGTTCCCTAGTCGTACTGATCCCAACCCAAAAGGAGAGAAATCGTACAATCATGTGAATGCTGTCACAACCCTTAGGAGTGGACAACAAGGTTGTCATGCCTGATAGTGAACATGCTGTAGTTCACCCTGCTGAGCCAGAAAATGAGGAGACTGATAGAGTCTCCAAGGAGACCAATGAGGGTCCTGTTGAGCCCGGCTTTGTTCCCAGAGCCCCATTCCCACAGTTGCTAGTTCCGACTAAGAGGGAGTCAAACTTTAATGATATATTGGAGGTTTTTAAGCAGGTTAATATCAACCTTCCATTATTAGATGCAATTAGGCAGATTCCCTCTTATGCCAAGTTCCTTAAGGACTTGTGTACGCGAAAGCGTAAGCTCAGTGTGCAGAAGAAAGCCTTCATAGCTAGTCATGTGAGTTCTATTATTCAGAATACCACTACTCCTAAGTATAAAGACCCAGGGTCCCCTACCATTGCTTGTACAATAGGTAAGTACCGTGTTGAGAAAGCTTTGCTTGACTTAGGAGCCAGTGTAAATTTACTTCCATATCATGTGTACCTTAAGCTAGGACTTGGTGAGATGAAACCTACCCAGATAACACTTCAGTTAGCTGATAGGTCCGTTAAAGTTCCTCGTGGTGTGATCGAGGATGTTCTCATAGAGGTTGACAAGTTTATTTATCCAGTGGATTTTGTTATCTTAGATACCCAACCTGTCCCTGACCCAGAGAACCAAATACCAGTGATTTTAGGTCGCCCGTTTTTAGCTACATCCAATGCGATCATTAACTGTCGAAATGGTATTATGAATTTGTCTTTTGGTAATATGACTATTGAGCTGAATATTTTTAATATTAGTAAGATACCCTCTGAACTAGATGACTCGAATGTAGAAGAGGTGAACATGATAGGAACATTAGTCGGGGAGTCATTACCAAACACTTTGTTAGAAGATCCATTAGAAAAATGCCTAGCTCACTTTGGGATTGATTTTGATGATGATAATGTAATTAATGAGGTGAATGCTTTGTTAGATTCAACCCCTTTGTTAGATACTAGTAATGGATGGAAACCTAAGTTCGAACCACTACCGGTTTCTAAGTCTACCCTAGTTCCTTCTTTAGAAGAGCCTCCTAAGTTGGACCTAAAACCATTGCCAGATACCCTGAAGTATGTGTTTTTAGGCCCGTCTGAGACTTTACCTGTGATTGTTTCTTCCGACTTGGATATAGATCAGGAAAGTAGGCTAGTAACCGTCATTCAAAACAACAAAGAAGCTTTAGGGTGGACCATAGCAGACATTAAGGGTATAAGTCCTACTGTTTGTATGCATCAGATCTATTTAGAGGAAGACACCAAACCTTCTAGGGAGATGCAACGTCGACTAAACCCCAATATGAAAGAAGTAGTTCGAACTGAGGTTCTTAAGCTATTAGATGCAGGAATTATCTACCCTATTTCAGACAGTAAGTGGGTCAGCCCCGTTCAGGTTGTTCCCAAGAAATTTGGTATTACTGTAGTCCAGAATAATAACAATGAGTTAATCCCGACCCGAATGACCACGGGTTGGCGTGTTTGTATTGACTATAGGAAATTGAACAAGGTCACTAGGAAGGACCACTTTCCCCTTCCCTTCATTGACCAGATGCTAGAGAGATTAGCTGGACATAGTCACTACTGCTTTTTAGATGGCTACTCTGGATATAATCAGATCGTTATTGCCCCAGAAGACCAGGAGAAAACCACTTTTACCTGTCCCTTTGGTACCTTTGCGTATAGACGCATGCCTTTCGGGCTATGTAATGCCCCTGCGACTTTTCAACGTTGCATGATGAGTATATTTTCTGACATGGTAGAACGGTTTTTGGAGGTCTTTATGGATGATTTTTCAGTGTTTGGTTCGTCTTTCGATGAGTGCTTGCATCATTTGTCATTAGTTTTGACTAGGTGTAAGGAAAAGAATTTAGTGCTTAATTGGGAGAAATGTCACTTTATGGTTCGTTCAGGAATTGTTCTAGGGCATATTGTATCTTCAAAGGGTATAGAAGTGGATAGAGCCAAAGTTGACCTTATTAAAACTTTACCGGTCCCAAAAACCGTAAGAGATATTAGGTCATTCTTAGGACATGCTGGTTTTTATCGTCGTTTCATTAAGGATTTTAGCTTGATGTCTAGACCTCTTTGCAATTTGCTTGCAAAAGATGTTAAGTTTGTTTTTGATGATGCTTGTTTAGAGGCTTTTGAGAAGCTCAAGTCATTACTTACTACCGCCCCCATAGTCCAGGCACCCAACTGGAACCTACCCTTTGAGATCATGTGTGATGCTTCAGATTATGCTATTGGTGTTGTGCTAGGACAGCGAGAAAATAAGTTACTTCATGTGATTTACTATGCTAGCAAAACTCTGAATGATGCCCAGTTGAACTATACCACTACCGAGAAGGAACTATTAGCCATTGTGTTTGCCTTAGACAAGTTTAGACCCTATCTCTTAGGTTCTAAGATCATCATATATACTGATCATGCTGCTTTAAAATATCTTTTGTCTAAGAAGGATACTAAACCTAGATTGATTAGGTGGATTCTGTTGTTGCAAGAGTTTTCTCCAGACATTAGAGACAAAAAGGGTGCCGAAAATGTTGTAGCAGATCACTTGTCTAGGCTAGTTGTTAGTTCCCCAGATGATTCCCTTCCTATAAGGGATAGCTTTCCTGATGAACAATTGTTCTTTGTTACCCACTTACCTTGGTATGCGAATATAGTGAACTATCTTGTTACTGGTCGAATGCCCCAACATTGGGGTAAACAAGATCGTTCTAGATTTTTAGATGAGGTTAAGCACTTCTTTTGGGATGATCCTTATTTGTTTAAGTATTGCCCAGACCAAATTATTAGGAGATGTATACCTGAGAGTGACCAGTCCAGTATTATTTCCTTTTGTCATGATCATGCTTGTGGGGGTCACTTTAGTGCTAAGAAAACTGCTGCTAAGATATTGCAGTGTGGATTTTATTGGCCTTCGTTGTTTAAAGACTCCCACAGTTACTGCGCTACTTGTGAACGATGCCAGAAATTAGGAACCATTTCCCGTAGGAACATGATGCCCTTGAACCCTATTTTAATTGTTGAGGTCTTTGATGTGTGGGGTATTGACTTTATGGGTCCGTTTCCTAATTCTTTTGGTAACCTATACATCCTTGTCGCCGTAGACTATGTCTCTAAGTGGATTGAGGCAGTTGCGTGTAAAACCAATGACCATAGGGTTGTGATTGAGTTCTTGAAAATAATATACTTACACGTTTTGGTACACCGCGAGCTATAATTAGTGATGGAGGGTCGCACTTTTGTAATGGGACTTTTAGACTTCTGATGAAGAAATATGGTATTACACATAAGGTATCTACCCCGTATCATCCACAGACTAGTGGACAGGTAGAGGTTTCCAATAGGGAGATAAAACGTATATTAGAGAAAACAGTTAATCCTAATCGGAAAGACTGGTCGTCTAGGCTTACTGATGCCTTATGGGCTTACCGTACTGCATTTAAGACCCCCATTGGAATGTCGCCTTATCGGCTTGTTTATGGCAAGGCATGTCACTTACCTGTTGAGTTAGAACACAGAGCTTATTGGGCTGTTAAGCAGCTAAATTTTTCACTTGACAAGGCAGGAGCCCATAGGAAACTCCAGCTCAATGAGTTGGACGAGATTCGTATAGATGCTTATGATAGTGCGAAGGAGTATAAGAACAAAATGAAACTTTTGCATGATAGAAACATATTACGGAAGTCATTTTCTCCAGGTCAAAAAGTTCTTCTGTATGACACTCGTTTGCATCTATTCCCCGGGAAACTGCGCTCTCGGTGGACCGGTCCTTTTGTGGTCCGTACTGTTTTTCCTCATGGAGCTGTTGAAATCGAGACACTGGATGGTAGTAGTTCTTCAAAGGTTAACGGTCAGCGATTGAAGCCCTTTTTAGAGCCTTTTCCTACAAGTGATGTTGAGGAGGTCCCTCTGGAGGACCCTGTTTACCATTGATTGACCATCGAGGTGATTTGTATGTTGTATAATTTCTATATTCAGTTTTTGGTTTCACTTCACTCAGGTACTATCTTTCCGAACTCTCTCTTTACTATTTCCTCATGTTACTTATATTTTTGGTACTGTTCTTTCATGAGAAACATTGAGGACAATGTTAGATTTAAGTTTGGGGGTGGGGAAGAAACTTTTTGTTAGCTTTTAGTTGCAATAAATAAATAAACTCCAGAGCCTAGAAATTTATGCCTATTTAGGATTGCACTAACTAATCTAAGTGGATGGAAGCATTTTGATTGTAGGAGTTTGAGGAACCAATCTGATTAGATGGAAACATCTAAAGAGTCTATTCATAAAAGCACAGAGCTCAGGTGTTAGAAATAACATGATAGTTTCACCATATCTCGTTGAGTCCTTTTCACTTCTATTTTTATTTTATTTTGTTTTTAAACTATGTTTCTCTAAGTAATAGGTGGGGCCCACGATTCAAGTTGTTACCAATGCTAGGGTGAATTAGAGTGATTGAGATACCTTGAAAAAAAAATTTAAAAAAGTTGAAAAAGAAAAAGTGATGAAAAAAAAAAAAAAAAAATTGAGACCAGACCATTTGACCAAAAGGAATAAATTCAATAAAGTCGACCACTGGTACCCTTGTATATGCCAGTTGTGTTGACCTAGAGTTAGGTTATCGACTACTGGTACCCTTGTATATGCCAGTGTGTTGATATTAGTCAGACTAGTATCTAAATCCATTAGGATAGGTTCATTTTGGCGGAGGCCTTCAGACAGATATGGGAAACGCCGTTCACTTAGTAAACATCAAAACCATCTATGTTTTTCTATATCCATCTTCTTGATCTATCCATGTGATTAGTTTTGACTCCGAATATGATGTCCATAGTGCAACTATCTGAGTAGAGCTCTGTCACTTTATATGAATTTTAGTATGCTTGAGTGCAAACTCGTGTACATCAATTGGAATTTCGCATCAGGGTACTTCTTCCTGTAGTCAATAAGTATGCCAACCAAGGAGATTCTTTAGTGCCTTCCAAGGTTCTGCGTAGATAGCTAAGTTCTGGAGTACAGGTTTTGTGGGTATATCTCTGGTAAGCCCTCCCGAGACTATAACTCGGCCACTAGGGCCACCTAGGGGTTTAAAGGCTTATTGCATATGCTAAATGCAATCGACGATGCCTGCGACAGTGAGTTAGGATTTTATTTTGTAGTTTTGATTTGCTCGGGACTAGCAAATAATAAGTTTGGGGGTATTTGATAGACGCATTTATGTGTCTAATATATCTCAATTGTATATAGTGTTAGTGCTCGATTCTATACTTATTTGGTTATTTTATTTATTTGTAGGTGTTTTTGGAGAAATAAGCTTTTACGGCGAAATTGGCTAAAAAATGGTTTTTGCGCTCGTGGGAGAAAACTACTATACGGACTCTCACATTGGATAAGGGGCAACCTAATTACTAAGGGGTGACCCATTTCCAGGCATCTGTTAAAGGGACACCAGAACTGGATAAGGGGAGGTCTTCTTCAAATTTCAAATATTGGTTTTGGCGGGAAAGGCCATGCATTTCGCTGTTGATTTTTGATCCGATTGTTGGAGCTGTTTTAGGGAGATTAAACACCGGAAATTGATTGGGCTGGACGTGATATGGATATAAAATTCTAGTATGGATGATTTCATGGGCTTAATTGGGCTAGAATATCCGGGAGAAGCAATCAAAGTTAAAACAGAGAGACGTGTCATGTTGTGCACTTTCAAAGATTTTTGAGAGATTTCTGGAGGAATTTGACGATGGATTAACATGTACACGGTCTTATTCAAGTCTAGGGAAGAGTTTGGTAGCTATTTTATAGCTAACAACACGTGAAAAAGCTCAACAAAAGGGATTATTCTCTCAACAGCGCAGAGAAGAAAAAGTCGGAATTTATACGAGTTATTTGGGATTTGAGGGCTATATAAGAGTGGTTTCAAGTCATAGAAAAGTTTAGAGAGAAAGAGGAGAGAGTTCAGAGCCGAAACGAGGAAGATACCATTGATTGTTGCTGCTGCTGCTGCAAGGAGGAAGAACGTGAAGAACAGACTCTCCAAAGCCGTCGTTTATCAACAGTGACATCGACTGTCACTTGTGGGTCGTAGTTCTTCAACGACAACAGCACTTAAGCTTTGTCGTTGATTCTGGACGCCTTCTGTGGGTCGCAAAATTCTGTTTTACATCATTTTCTTGTCTTTCTCTTCATTGTAAAACACTTTTGAGCATCAATGAAATATTTTGAGAGGTTTTCCAACATTATGAGCAGCTAAATTCTTGGTGATTGAGGCAATGGAGGATCTATTCACTCATGATTGATTGGTAAATTCTTTTTATAATTTCTTAATTATTTATTTTATTTAATTCACTTGGATCAATAAAAAAAGAGATAAAAATGGTTTTCTTAATTAGTTGTGAATCAGTTTGATGTTTTATGCTTAGAATCAATTCTTTGATAAATCATGCTTAAGGATTACAATTTAATATTTGGACACCTTATAGATTAATAAGTGATTTAATGGAAAAAGAGCTAGATAATAATTATGAAATATTTTTGTAACCAATCAACTTGAAGTAATAGAGAATCCGGAGCCTTAGTCCATTTTAAATCTTGACATCACTCTTTGAAAATTAATTTGCTTTATTTTTATTAAATCAAAAAAAAAAAAAGGTTACCTTCACAAGTTCGAAAAGAACCCCTTTTACCACTATCTACAATCACTATTTGAAAACTATCATTACCCTCCATTGCCTGAATTCTGGACCTCCTGACATAATCATTTGGATGTTCGTTGTTTCGCTGAAACATTCTTTCTAAGTCTGACCGAGTGATTCGCCCAAGATACGGATTCTTTCTCGACGGGCATCGTTATTTTCTTGAGGCTGCTCTCTTGAGGTGTCGGCTCCAGTAGATCTTAAGATGTCACGGGATTTCTCTTGTCCGGGTTGACATAATAGGCGAACCCCTTTATGATGATTTGAAAATGTGTCAAGCCTCCTTTGTTATTGTAGATATACGAATCCTCAGAATTACACCATGTTCTGGATCTACATGATTTGCTGATAAAGTGATAGCGGATACTCCTGACCATAAATTGGTAGCAGTGGTGGAATAGAGATAGACATTTTCTTGTGTGATATCTGCAGGTGTATTTCTAGTACTTCAATGGTGCTAAGATTTGTTGTCGTCTATCTCCATAATGGAACAACGGATATGCGAATCCTCTCTTTTTCTATGTGGTGTGTGTTTTGGCGATGTTAATATCAATGATAACTTTGAGGCATTTCTGGTGTTCCCATATAACATACGTGGTGTTGCAGAAAAGGCAATTTCTCCATCCGGATTTTCGAGAGAAGCCGTTGTGCTCTTCTAAGTAGTAGTCACGTCTTCTTATGTCTCCACGCGGCTTTATGATCATTTGATTTGGGAGATTTACTGGTGCTCAGCTATCCAAGGAAATTCCAGTAGCATTTCTAGAAAAATCATTTTTGTGAAACTTCTTAGTGAATGGAACACCGGAATTGAAATCGGTTGTTGAACCTAAATTGAATTTAATGATTGAATTGGATCTAAGATCCACCCTTTTGAAATCGAGAAAACTAGAATGAATATCGATAAACTGATTTTGTAACCGAGAGATCAATCTCCCATTGTGGTCACCAATTGTTTGAGGGTAAAAACTGGTTCTGCGGTTTTTGGTAATTTGGGTGTGTTTATGAGAAATGAATTCAAACCCTAAACAATGCACTGCACGGGAGTGCTTTTATATTTGAGAGATCAATCTGTAAGACTCTGGCCTAAACCAAGAAATGGCCGTTCCATATTTAATTCGGTCACAAAGTGAAGGAGAAGGGGTTGATCTTAGGGAGGGAAGCGAAGAAGGTGTTTGAGATCAGAATGTTGAATTATAAAGATGTGGTTGTTTATGACTTGTATCAGAATGTGGAACTGGCTTGCAGAATGTAAGCTATCAGTTCTTGGTATTTTCTGGATACTTGTGTTGATAACACTTTCCCTCTTGATATAGGTTAAAAACCTATTTATACAAGTCATTTGAGCGCACCCATGATCTCGTAGGAAGTGGAGGAGATTAATTAGTGAAGTAGTGGGATTGTGTAAGAGGTGGTGATCATCATGTTGTCACACCTTCGCCCACTATTCTCATCGTTGTTAACCGTCCGTCCTTTCCTGACACTTTCTCCTAGTGGGCGCGTTGCACGCCGCACGCTGTAAACCGCCAGACCAATATCCCAGTGAGCATCCCCCATTTTGTGACACGTTTGATGTCTCGATTAAATGGTTCAAGTCGTGGGACTTGCCGTAAAGGATAGCACGCAACGTTATTAGGTTAAATAACTAAGTTATTTGTGATGCCGAAATTCATAAAATACCATATGTACTCGATGCATGTAAAGCATCGCTTTTAATTAAGAAGCTGAAAATAAACGATGTTCATGGAGCATCGTTGTTTTAGAGCTTGTCTAAATTAGTCGCAAGTCGATCGTCCTAAAAAAGAAGAACGTGACCGGACATCTTTGGGCGATCGTTTGGTAGCTCTAGGGATGAGTTACTGCTTGGACGATCGCTCCCTGTAGGCGACTGGCGGATCGTACCCATTCTAAAATCCTATCGGTCGATATTGGTTAGATCTAAACCGTTAAAATCGGCTAGCCAAGTTGAATGGCCGAAACGATTTGCGGAAGTTAATGACTGTTGTTAAAGCAGCGTGAAGGGCCATCTTTGGGCGATCGTTTGGGATCACACGGGCGAGCTATAGCTCGACCGATCGCTCCTTATAGGAGGGGTATGGTCGGTGATCATAGAATCTCCCCTTCAATCATCAAGTATCCAATCTAAGCCGTCCGACCAGGCTAGCGGAGTTGGACGGGCGAGATGGTTTTTGCGGTAGTAGCTTGCTGTCGTTGATTTAGGGTTTGGAAACCGTGTGACCAACCCTAGTTTGGTTAATCGAATCAAAGCATCGGGCGTTGATTTGAATAGGCCGATCGGACATGTGTGAAGACGAGCCGCTAGTTAGTATGCTGACAGCTCCTGGGTCGTCTAAAATTAGATCTAAGCCACTCGATTTGGCTGGCGAAGATGGGTGGTCATGATCGATTTGCGGCAGCAGCATACTGCCGCAAGTACAAATTAGGGTTTTAAAACGGCCACGCCCATCCTATTTCGATCGAATGACTTGATGCATTATGGACTTGTTGCGGGTAGGTCGATCGACCAATGGACCGCCAATGAACACATTGGTACTTCTTCGATCGTTCGAGATGCGATCTAGGCCGTCCAACTAGGCTGGCTAAGTTGGACGAATGCAATGGATTTTGAGACCGTTTTTGCCGGTCTCAACTCGTTTGAACTTGTTTTGCCAACAACGCGATTACCTACATTGAGGTTAATCGTTCGAGGCACTGCGAGTGTACTAGGTAGAATCCGTTCGTCCAGGGCATTGGTAGGCCCGGCGGTGGTCACCATGATGATCGCCTAGTTCTGCCAGGAGTAGTCTAGGATTGTTGAATCCCGCGGCCAAATGGTGTGGCCGTGATCATTTTTGAGACTAATATTAATAGTCTAGATTTTCCCTAAAGAATTTAAGCGTGTTCGATCGAGCTAACTTAAAAGTGCGTCGATACAAAATTCTCTTTGTCAGAGAGTGATGTAGCCTGTGTGAGTACTTCCATGCAGATATCAATACTGACACTTAGGGAGATTTATGCTACTCTGCTGACAATGAACATTTAATCATCATGTCATGTCAATATTGAGAGTTCGGCTGGGAACATAGCATAGGAAAATACTAGGCAAGTCATGCATTAATGAATAATGCTGGTGGAAGATAAAATTCACATAATACTTTGGGATTGCTGTTGCACGCACCATTCTGAGTAAATTTCATATATACGGATATATTGAATTGCTCAATACATATGTGAGCGAAGAGGCTTAAGCACTCATTGGTTTTAAATGACTTTTGTTCCTTTGCAGGATGACAGCGCATTAAATACAGGGTTTATGATTTTAGCCCTTGAACTAAAAACCACCATCAACGATAACACTAATTAATCAGGCGTATATTATCCATTAACTTAAATAGTTGGATAAAGGGTTTTCATTTTACTTCAGAATATCCATTTTTGTCTTCTAGTGGTAGGCTTCAAATAAAACCTATAGACCTTGAACTAGCCAGGTTTTTTAGCCCTACAGTGGGAAGATGGAATAAGGGCAACTCATATGGAGCAAAACATCATTCACATGTTTGTGATGATCCACATCTTATGTACCAAAAAGTGCTACTATGCGTGATCTTAACATCCGTATGTTTGTGAAGTCAAGAGGGAACCCCCTCAAATATGTGGAGGTAGCTATGGAGAGACCGTCCGGTCATCGGATGACCGGATACTTTATCCGAACATTAAGTGTCCAGATGTATTTTTTTTTAAAAAAAATTTCTTTGTCCAGTCACTCAATGACCAAATATAACAACTTTTTGATTTCTTAATAATAAATCTGTTTATATTTTGACCGAATGATAATCTTTTTAGTTTTTTCTCTTCAATATATCTAAAATAAAAAAGATAAGGTGGGTCCAAATTTATGGATATTCTACATTTTCCACAGTGGAAAAAATATCTATGAGATTCTGATCATGTCTATTTATATGAATTATCCTCGAGATGTGGATTTTTTTACATCCATACTATAGGAACTTCCGTAAGGTTGTGCTACTCCATAAAATGTACAATAAAGATCAGGTTTAGTGTTCCTTCTTTTATTTTTAAAGGGGCTCCAAGTTTTTGGTTTTGAGGTCTCCCAAGATGGCCAAATCAGTTCGTCAAATAACAATCAATAAAACCCTTTATCCTACAACTTTTACTAATGCCTGGAATATCCCGAACTAAGTAGTGCTAATGATTATACCCCCTTCGTCCCAAACTAGTTGAGCCTATTGGTTTTAAATTTTGTCCCACAAATAAATGAGCTATCTGACCAATCAAGGGGATACTTTTAAAACTACCCTTTTAATTGATTATTGTTACTATAAGAAATATTTATAATTTGATCTCATGTTTATATTCATTAAGTAGGTGTTTTAAAATGTTTTTCAACGATATAAAATTTACGATAAACCGTGGTATAGTTTAAGAGATAAATCAAGTTTTACTAGTTATTATACATAAGGGTACAATTGCAAAAAAAATACTTAAACATACTCCCATTTTCTCTTAGCCTTAATAATTATGCAAACTACAAATAACTCAATTAATTTTGGACGGAGGGAGTATTAACTAATTTAATATAAGATTATTGATTAAATAAGACTAATAATGTGTTCTATAGTTACTATTTGAAAATCAAAAATCTAGAAAGTTTTTTTTTTCTGGAAAAAAAAAGGTTTTGAAACCTAACCGTAAATAGGATATACGGTTGGGAGTTCATACTTTCCCAACCGTAGACAAAGTCAGACTTTCTGTTTGGAAAATTTTAAAGATTAGCCACCACTGTTGGGAAAAATTTGAATTTTTTTTTCAAAATTTAAACATTCGGTTAGTTTCTTAACCGTAAATATTATATACAATTAACAGTTCATATTGTCTCAATCGTAAAACTTGTTTACAGATAGGAAATCATTATTCCTATACCTAATTTAATCATATCTAACCTATTAATACAACTAAATGGCACATGAAAGGAGTGGGTTTTTCGATCCTTACCCGATTAAAGTCATCACAGGCTAAGAATTGATAATTAACCACCGTTGAAGAAAAAATATCGAAGCAGAAGAGGAGATGGAGGAGAAGAAGAGAGCAAAAAGAACTTTTTTAATTTTTGGTTTAGGGTTAATATTTTATTCTAATTAGGTTTAGTTTTGATAATTAGACTAGTTATCAAATAGTATTTTTTTGATAAACATTAGGTCCCCTTATCCACATTTAGAACATTCGATCCCATAACGGCCAAGACCAAACTCTTTGAGCTCCTATGATAGACTTTTTTTTTAATCCATCCTTCGTCTGGATATATTATAAAATCAGAAAATGGGAGATTTGGCCAAAAAGTTACTTTTTTCGGTTCAAATAGACGGGTAAATTTTTTCCCTGGGTCAAATGGACAGTACTCTTTTTATTTGAAACTGATTAAAATATCCTTATTTATTTATTTTAATTACCACTTCACTTAGAAAGCATCGAGAATATCTTCTCTTTTTCTCGCTCATCTCCTAAATCTGTTTTCTCCATGAAAAACTTATCAACACCGCCTTCATTAACCTCTTCTTGTTCTTCTCTTTTTTTTTTACTCCACCACCATCATCCACAACTACCGCCACCATCGTACACAGTAACTACAAACCATCATCACTGTTATCGACAGAAACTAAATCCATCGACGGAACTATAGCCACCACAGTATCTCTTCACAATTACAAACGATAACAACACGATCATCGATAATTTTTGTTTCTTCATATGCCCTAACTGAAACTAAGATTATTAGGGTTCAATATTCCATCAATTTTACAAGATGAGCAGACGTCGTAAGTTTCAGATCCCTAATTTTTGTTTTAATTTTATTTTCTGAACACATCAATTAAGTGATTCTGAAACTAATACGCCTAAGTGATTCTTTAACTAATAGTTTTTTATTTTATTTTTAGAATGACATCAGTTTTTATTCTTGAATCGATTGATTTTGCATTCATGTAATTTGATGCAATTAACTAAGTGATTTTCCTGTGTTTTCTTTAATTCCTTATTCCTTATGATTGATGAATTTAAATCTAATCGAAGAAACCAGTTTCATTAATTTTTAGTGTATATTGTTTTAGGACGTTTAAACTAGGATGAAAGCAATTTCATCCAGGCTTAACATAGTATAAATTAGGATGAAACCCCTTTCATCTAGGTTAAATTTGTGGTGTATATTTTTTCAGCAGCATGTTTAAACTAGGATGAAATCAGTTTCATCTAGCTTTAATATAGTAAATCTAGGAAGAAACCAGTTTCATTTAGGTTTGAATTGTCGTGTATATTGTTTTAGCATATCCAGGTTTAATATTGTATAAACTATGATGAAACCAGCTTCATTTAGGTTTAATTTTTAGTGTATATTGTTTTAGCAAGTTTAAACTAGGATGAAACCAGTTTTAATATAACATAAACTAGGATGAAACCAGTTTAGGATGAATCTAGGCTTAATATAACATAAATTAGGATGAAACCAGTTTCATTTAGGTTTAATTTATGGTGCATATTGTTTCAGCACGTTTTGACTAGGATGGAATTGGTTTCATCCAGGTTTAATATATCAGGGCTGAATTGGGGGCCCTGGAAAAATAATTGGGGCTCGTAGATACAGGACAAAAAAGGTCATGAAATAGTAATCGGGGCTTATCCCTTATCTTTTTTTTAAATGGCTAAACTACCCCCAAATCATTAGTATTAATTAAGTTGATTAGTTGTTAAACTTACTTAATTTGATTTTAACCTTTTTTTTTCAAAATTTTTGTTTGCAATTTCTTTTTCTTTTTTTTTAAAAAAAAATGCCAAGATTTGTATGAAAAATCGTCATGGAGGTGAAGTGTTTCATTGACGACTCTCAAGAGTCGTTACTATTTCAAAAACGACCCTCAAGAGTCGTTAATGATAGAAAAACGACCCTCAAGAGTCGTCATTGTTTCAATGACGACTCTAAATAGTCGTTAAGACATATAAAAGAGTCGTTATTATCTTCGGAGAGTTATTAATGGCGGAAATACATTAAAGGGTCGTAATAGTATTGAATAAGACCATGACGACCCTTTGATGTATTTTTCCGGAGAAGATAACGACCCTTTTATATGCATTAACGACTGTTTAGAGTCGTCATTCAAACAATGACGACTCTTGAGGGTCGTTTTTCAATCATTAACGACTGTTGAGGGTCGTCAATGAAACAATGACGACCCTTGAGGATCGTTTTTAAAATAGTAACGACTCTTGAGAGTCGTCAATGAAACACTTCACTACCACGACGATTTTTCATAAAATAGTATGGTTGATGGTGGTGCTGTAGCGACTGCAAATTTGGAGAGGTACGTTGATGGAGTTATGAAATGAAGTTGCAGCTGTAGGATTGGATTGAGCTTGGTTGCAGTTGAACCAAGAAGATGAAATGGGTGTTTCTGAAATGCAAGAGAGTACTAGATGTATGCTTTAGGTGATTACAGGGAAGTGTTTACATGGTTGGCTTTGCATATTTGAGATTGCAAGTAGCTGTTCTGTGAGATAATGGTGCAAGAAGTATGAGTTGCAGAGCTGCAGGAGATGGTGCTATATAGGCAAGTGAGTTAGAGATAGAATGGCAATGGGTTGTATGAAGCACAGGGCAGGTGGCAGAGTTGGTGTTGCTTGCAATGTATGAAATGGTATTGATGAATGTGCAAGGAAGCACCTCAGATAAAATTTTCAATCTATGTTTTAATTTGAGAACAATGAATTTGAGCTGTTGGAGTTGAGTTTACCTTGGCAGCTAATCGTAAAAGTTGCAAGCTATCTTCCTCTTCTTCAGGTGTTGGCGGAGGTGGTGGCGATAGTGGTGACAGTAGTAGCAGTGATGCAGGCAATGATGGTAGTATTACACGCGGAAGTGATATCATAGTAAATAATCCTTCATGTTTAAATGGTTAAGGTTTATTTTAGGTAAACCATGTTTTTATTTTCTTTTTTCTTTGACAGATTGCGCAAATTGGTTAATAGAAAAGTATATTTGTAAATTTTGTCCATTTGAACACTATCAAAATTTAGAAATCTATTTCACCCATAAATCGTTAGTTTTGGTTTTTTTAACGAATTTTGTGTTATAAAATTTAGCCAATTTAAACCGAAAAATCGATGCTAAGAGCCTAAGAGTAATTAGCCGATTTTGTTTAGAGTTTTCTTCCAAATGCCTCCGATAATTTCTAGATGCATTCGTGTATAAAAGTTCTAGAAGCATTTGATGATTCGTGTAGAAAATCTACGTGTTACTTTGATGCTTTCACCCTTTTTCATCCATCTCTGACGCCATTTATTGGAATAAATATAAATAAATCATATATGTCCCTTTCACGTCTCTAACGAAAGTACCAAGATACTATTACAGAAAAGAACAAAAAATTCAATAATTAGAATTTCAAAGTCAACTTTTTCAATTGATTCATTGGATGAATCTCAAAAGAAATCAGTACTACCAATTATGCTTCTAGATACCATGACGAGTACGACATCTAAATGCTGATTCCGTGGGGATGAAAAGTTCAGCTACAAGAAGTATGAGTATCGCCAGGGCCGTTATCAATCCATGAAACTAAGGCCACATTAGGATTTCAAACGGCACGTCACTTGTCTTGTTGTAAAGGCGAAATTCATTATGTTTATGTCTTTTTAAATCACAAACATTCTAAACTGACCTCTCCGGACATTTTTGTCAAGTGTACAAGATTTGCACTACTTCCTAACATTAATGCAAAGCAAAAATGATTTATCCACCGTGAACCTGTAAGTTATCCTAGATGACTATGTCACACAGGATAACCCACAGCTGACCGTAGGTGTAAAATTAAGACTAATCAAAAATTTTAGGAAATATTTAAGCCCATTTTTGATCAAGATAAATGAAGGCATGTTTAGAATCACTCTTGCTCTCACGGATGATAAAATTTCTAAGCAAATCGGATCCCATATTTTTCTTTTATGGCCCAGCGGTTCATTATATGTGAGTGTCGGTTTTTAATTGGAGTTTATCCATTCGTCATTTAATTTGTGAATTTGCATTCCGATAAATGGATAATTATTTCTGTCTTCCGGCGCACCAAGGAAAACCCCGTTTCGGGAGTCTTTAGAAAAAGACTGAAACAATAACACTTGGTTAGCTTAGCTCTAATGAGTCACTATTCTCCGTATCCAAATGAGACATATAATCTGACATGGTAGTTTCGGTCCATCTTTTTGCTGACATCAAAAACTTTGTCGTGTAAACTTTGAAAGTTGGAAGAAAATCAATAGTCAATCAAGAACACCGTGATCAAGACCCAATCAAGAGATTTGAATTTGACTGTCAAACTTTTTAAAAATTCAATTCTTCATTGTAATAATAATACTAAAAAATGAATTCAATCTAGAAGTCTTATCTTCTGTATTCAATTTCAAAGCTAGCTAGAGCCTATTCATTGCAGTCTCTTCTCTCCATTGATCAACACATCTCTTGACTATAAATGTATGTGTACAGAAAATATAGAAAAGCTACTTCCTTTGCACATCTCTTTCTCTAATTAGTCAAGAGACAAAAGAAAAACACAAGGAGTAAGAACAAAGTAAAGAACCCCCAGACTTTAGAAAAAAAAATTCACACCTTTGGTGAAAAAGGGGTTTGGATTTAGATTTTGGAATTGGAATTGGGGTTTAGGAAATAGTGTTGTTTGCTGTTTTGGGGAGTGATGATGGACAGTGGAGAGGTTTACAGAGTAGCAAGTTTAAGAAGGAATAGTTCATCAATATGGAGGAATAATTCAGGTGAAGTGTTTTCAAGATCATCTAGAGATGAAGATGATGAAGAAGCATTAAAATGGGCTGCTTTGGAGAAACTACCAACTTATAATCGTATAAGAAAAGGGATTCTAACTGGACAAGATGGTGTTGAAACTAAAGAAATTGATATTCAGAATCTTGGGTTTCAAGAGAAAAAGCAGTTAATTGAGAGATTATTGAGAGTTGCTGAAGAAGATAATGAGAAGTTTTTGCTTAAACTCAAAAATCGAATTGATAGGTAAATTGTTGCTTATCACTCTATTTTTTATCAGTTTTTGTGATTTTGGATCCATTTTTTGAGTTTTTTTTTCTTGTTGGGATTTTCAGAGTTGGAATTGACATTCCAACAATTGAAGTAAGGTATGAGCATCTAACTATAGATGCAGAAGCTTATATTGGTGGCAGAGCTTTACCAACAATTCTCAACTATGCTGCAAATTATGTAGAGGTAAAAAAAATATTCTTTGCAAGTGTTTTTGATTTGTGTAGTTCCCTTTTTTGTGTCTGGGTTCTGAAATTTCTCATTTTGGGTTCATTTTGGCAGGGTTTTTTGAGTTTTCTACATATTCTGCCAAGTAGACAGAAACCCATTAGAATCCTGAATGATATTAGTGGAATCATCAAGCCTTGCAGGTACTTATAATTGCAGTAATTAACAATCCAAATTTATTTTTGGGGGGTTTTAGAATTTATCAATGAATAGTCTGAATTTTGTTGGTTTGGCTTTTGTAGACTGACACTGCTATTAGGACCACCAAGTTCTGGAAAGACTACTCTACTCTTGGCTTTAGCTGGGAAGCTTGATAGAAATCTTAAGGTAATGAGAATTTGTGGTTTGTTTTGGTTTCATGGGTGAGATTTAGGTTGTAAGATTATGTCTTTGTGCTCGAGAAATGAAATGGGGTTTTCTTTACTGTATGTTATAGGTATCTGGGAAAGTGACTTATAATGGGCATGAAATGGATGAGTTTGTTCCTCAAAGAACATCAGCATATATCAGTCAATATGATCTTCATATCGGAGAAATGACTGTCAGAGAAACCTTGGCTTTTTCGGCGAGATGTCAAGGAGCTGGAACCGGTTATGGTAAGTTTTCAAGTAATGGTGGATTTTGGAATAGAGGAGTTTTTGCATCATTTGAGTCGAAGGTATATAACTTTTGTTAAAATTGCAGATATGTTGACTGAACTATCAAGAAGAGAAAAAGCAGCAAATATCAAACCTGATCCGGATATTGATGTCTACATGAAGGTGAGTGATTCTTCGCCTGTTGTGGAGTTATTTAACAGTGCTGGAAGGTGAACATTTTCTTGTATGGTAAGCTGAATATACTTCATGAAACAGTCAGCAGCATTGGAAGGGCAAGAAGCAAGTGTGGTCACAGACTATATTTTAAAGGTATATCACTGCGAAACCATCATGGTTATTAAGGAACGAGATCTATTTACGCAAAGTTCTTATTTATTTAGTTTTCATTTGTGATTGAAAATGTTAGATTTTGGGGCTGGAAATTTGTGCTGATACCATGCTGGGTGATGAAATGGTGAGGGGTGTCTCTGGTGGCCAAAAGAAGCGTGTTACAACAGGTAGAAAAACTCATATGATCATCCAAGTCCGAAATGGACACCTAGTATTTGTAGCAGTAGATTGAATACAACTTCAAAACAAATTTTGAAATTCAATTCTTTCTTGTAGGGGAAATGCTGGTTGGACCTGCAAGGGCATTGTTCATGGACGAGATATCTACTGGTCTAGACAGTTCGACGACATTTCAGATTGTGAATTCAATTAGGCAAACCATCCATATTATGAATGGAACTGCTGTGATCTCTCTTCTTCAGCCAGCACCAGAAACATATGATCTGTTCGATGACATTATTCTAATCTCGGATCAGCAGATTGTTTACCAGGGTCCCCGTGAAAATGTTCTTGATTTTTTTGAATCTATGGGCTTCAAATGTCCAGAGAGGAAAGGAGTTGCAGACTTCTTGCAAGAAGTAAATTTCTTCCTTTTCTTTCCGTTACGTCTATAATCTTGTGTTTCTTGTCAAACCTAATATATGGGCTTCAAATCTTGTAGGTGACATCGAAAAAAGATCAGAGACAGTACTGGGCGCGTAAAGATGAGCCTTATACTTTTATTCCAGTGAAAGATTTTGCTGAGGCTTTCCAGTCGTTTCATGTTGGTCGACAATTAGGCGACGAACTAGCCACTCCTTTCAACAAAGCAAAGAGCCACCCGGCTGCTTTAACAACAGAGAGATACGGAATTAGCAAGAAGGAACTTCTGAAAGCTTGTACTGCAAGAGAGTATTTATTGATGAAGAGGAATTCGTTCGTTTACATCTTCAAATTGTTTCAAGTGAGTTACTAACTAGTTCCACGAGCATTTTCTTCTTAAGTTGAAAACTTGTGATTATTAGTTTAACATTGTTATATTTCTGTTTTCAGCTTCTGATAACAGCTGTAATAGGAATGACACTCTTCTTGCGTACTGAATTGAACAAAGACACCATTAATGATGGTGGAGTTTATCTGGGAGCGCTGTTCTTTGGTCTGACAGTGATTTTGTTTAACGGATTTTCGGAACTTGCAATGACTGTTGTAAAGCTTCCCGTCTTTTACAAGCAAAGAGACCTGCTTTTCTTTCCAGCATGGGCTTATGCTATTCCTACATGGATCCTCAAAATTCCTGTGACAATTGCAGAAGTTTTTGTGTGGGTCTTTGTCACTTACTATGTAATTGGATTCGACCCAAACGTTGAAAGGTAATGAACTCCAACAGTGATCCTAGACTCTTATTTGTTACAATTTGGTCTTTGAAGTTCTGTTCGAAATTTTGTAGTCCTAACAATGAAACTAAATTTTTGTTCTGCAGGCTGTTTAGACAGTTCTTTCTGCTCCTGTTTCTTCACCAGGTGGCTTCAGGACTATTCAGAACAGTTGCAGGACTTGGGAGAAACATGGTTGTTGCAAATACAGTTGCCTCGTTTGTGTTAGTCATTCTTTTGGCTTTCAGTGGTTTCATTTTGTCACGAGGTAATCTTACTCGAGCTGGAAACTTGATTTTGGCTCTACTATACAGCCTTCTGTTTCTACTTTTGAATTTTGATTATATCTGATCTTGTTCTGTTTGCTCCAGTAAATGTAAAAAAATGGTGGATATGGGGATATTGGATATCTCCATTGATGTATGGAATGAATGGACTTGCAGTTAACGAGTTGCTTGGGCATAGTTGGGACAAGGTATGTGTTTCAGTTCACTAATAGAAGACAAAATGGACTTTAAAAGTTGGACCGAAATAAGATCAGCTAAGATTTTGTTTTTCTTTTCATTTGCAGACTCTTCCCGGTGTTCCCGGTGTTGCAGAGAGACTGGGAACTGCTGTTTTGAAATCACGTGGATTCTATACAGGACCATATTGGTACTGGATTGGAGTAGGGGCGTTGTTCGGATATGTTCTCTTATTAAACGTGTTTTTCACTCTGGCACTTACTTATCTAAGCCGTAAGTATATTGCATCATTTTTCCATTTTTCTTCTAGTCTTTCAAACTGGGGTGGCATTGTATAATGTTTTGTCAAATATATGCAGCATTTGCACAGGTTCAGGCTGTAGCTGAAGATCCACAATCTGAACAAACAGGAGAAGAGATGGGCTCATTATCTAGGAAAAAGAGCTCAACAAGCCGTCGAAGTAGAGGTATTTTATTTGTAAAGCTTTTTTAGTTTTAGTAAATTTATGCTTTAGAGTTTAGAGGTTCAACTGAGTGAATATAATAAAAATGCAGAAAGGAGTGAAGAGATAAAGAGAAGTATGTCATCAAATGTATCTGATGATGCTAATCCGAACAGAAAACGTGGAATGGTACTTCCATTTCAACCTCATTCTATCACTTTTGACGACATTACATATGCGGTCGACATGCCAGCGGTAAATATTAAGCTTCAAAAACATATAATTTGGTTAAGAGATTATGTCTTAGCAAATTACAGTTCCATTACTTGATAAAGTTGGGTAATTTATAAAATATTCGTCGAACTTTTTTTTCAGGAAATGAAAGCTCAAGGAGTCACCGAAGATAGGTTGGAGCTCCTTAAGGGTGTCAGTGGAGCTTTTAGGCCCGGAGTTCTTACAGCTTTGATGGGTGTTAGTGGTGCTGGTAAGACTACTCTTATGGATGTCTTGGCAGGAAGAAAAACTGGTGGATATATTGAAGGAAGCATCACAATATCTGGCTACCCAAAGAAACAAGAAACGTTCGCTCGTATTTCTGGATACTGTGAACAGAACGATATTCATTCTCCCTTTGTGACTGTCTATGAGTCAATTACGTATTCTGCTTGGCTTCGGTTACCTAATGATGTTGATCCTGCGACAAGAAAGGTCAGGCAGTTTGAATCTGAGGAAAATATAACCGGTTTTCAATGCTCTCCGTGGCTTTGCTTGGGAACAATCTAACAGGAAAAACTAATTATGTTTGCAGATGTTCGTTGAAGAAGTTATGGAGTTAGTAGAACTGACTCCGTTGCGGGGAGCATTGGTTGGGCTGCCCGGTGTGAATGGTCTCTCAACTGAACAGAGGAAGAGGTTAACCATTGCAGTTGAGCTTGTTGCAAACCCATCTATAATTTTTATGGATGAACCAACATCTGGGCTTGATGCGAGGGCAGCAGCCATTGTGATGAGAGCAGTGAGGAACACTGTTGATACAGGAAGAACTGTTGTGTGCACCATTCACCAACCCAGTATTGATATATTTGAAGCTTTCGATGAGGTAAGTCAGACAGAAAGATGTAAGAATTGTAACACTACTATATACACCGTCATAACATGCTAAAAAGATTAATTGGTGTCACAGTTGTTCCTAATGAAGCGGGGAGGGGAGGAAATATACGTTGGTCCATTGGGTCGCCATTCTTGCCATCTGATCAGTTACTTTGAGGTGAGGCTATGTTAAACAATCAAAACCAATAATGAAATGGTTCTACTCTCATAGACCTTCAGATACTATATAGACAACCACTGATAAGACTGTATTGCATCTCATCCAGGGAATCGAAGGGGTCAGTAAAATTAAAGATAGGTATAATCCAGCAACATGGATGTTGGAGGTTACTTCAGCTGGACAAGAAAGTGGCCTAGGTGTTAACTTCACTGAATTATACCAAAACTCGGAACTTTATAGGTAGGGTTACTTTCTTCGCTTGTTTGAAATGTCTAAAATGAAGCTGAAATGTGTTTGCTCTAAATTTTACTAATGATCTATGGTCTATTCTTAGGAGGAACAAACAGCTCATCAAGGATCTAAGTGTCCCTCCTCCTGGTACAAAAGACCTTTTTTTCCCAACTCAGTACTCAAGATCCTTCTTCAGTCAATGCTCAGCTTGCCTGTGGAAACAATATTGGTCATACTGGAGAAATCCTCAATATAATGCAGTGAGATTCTTTTTTACAACCGTCATCGGGTTGATGTTCGGTACAATTTTCTGGGGTCTTGGGACCAAGACGTAAGTCATTTTATATAAATATGAATGCCACCGACTCTATGCAGTTTTTGTTTTTTTGTCTCCTTATTTCCATCATTTCGAAATTGCAGGGATAGGACACAAGATCTGTTTAATGCTATGGGTTCTATGTATGCTGCTGTTCTCTTTCTCGGTGTGCAAAATACATCCTCAGTTCAGCCACTAGTTGCTGTTGAACGAACGGTCTTTTATAGAGAAAGAGCAGCTGGAATGTATTCTGCCTTGCCTTATGCCTTTGGACAGGTAACTACTAGTTTACTATTCGGAAAATTTACCAAAAGTTTCATATTGGTTATGTTCTTTTAAACTTTAGCGTTGCAAAGGTTTGTTGGAATGATTTCTTGTTTAATTCTCTACTGAAATCCCTTCTTATTTATGTGCAGATTGTAATTGAGATCCCGTATGTCCTTATTCAGTCAATCATTTATTCACTTCTTGTGTATTCCATGATTGGGTTTGAATGGACAACTGAGAAATACTTTTGGTATTTATTCTTTACGTTCTTCTCAATGTTATACTTCACATACTATGGGATGATGACCGTGGCTATAACTCCTAACCACAACATCGCCGCTATAATTGGTTCTGCTTTCTACGGTTTATGGAATCTGTTCTCTGGTTTCGTTATCCCAAGACCGGTATGTTGCAGCTTATTTACATTCGTTGAAGCAACAGCTTTTTATTTGACAGTTAACGAGTTTGAGTAGCTAATGTCTTATTATTGTATTGTTGCAGAGAATGGCTATTTGGTGGAGATGGTATTACTGGGCATGCCCCGTCGCTTGGTCATTATACGGACTAGTCGTTACACAGTTTGGAGATATACAAACCCCGCTCGAAACACAGGAAACTGTAGAACAATTTTTAAATAGTTACTTTGGATTTAAAAATAGCTTCCTACCAGTGGTTGCAGTTGTTATTGTTGGCATCAATGTGTTCTTTGCTTTTGTCTTCGCCTTCGCCATCAGAACACTTAACTTCCAGAAAAGATAGTAAGAAAATAATGGTTCTCCGAATCAGTACTATAAGCATTAATGTAGATTCCGAAGACAGATACACTACTTTGGTTTCGGTTTTTTTATTTCTGTATTGTTTGTGGTATATATTATGTAACACGAACTGAATTGTATTTATGTAATGCTCACAGTATCATGAGATGTTGATTTTTTGTATACAGTAGTAAAGTAGTGAAAGTTTTTACATTTTCCTTCCATAATCCAGTCTGTCCAGTGTTGCTGATGCCAATATCGCTTGTATGGAAGTTACTAGTCAGCCTGAAAGTTACTGCTTCTCTTGCAGAATCACTTCTCTCACAATTCTCATCTAAACATTATCAGAAAAGGCGAAACAAAAACTATAAATTTTTGAACACCAGGAATATTCCATTTCCACAGAGCTCAAGAAAGTGAAAATCTTTAAACAATTATTCGTAACGTCTAAAAATTAATAACTCTGAACAAATACTTGGATAATTCAAGACAGTAAAACTCTTCTCAGAGCAATCACAGAGAAGGAAAAACGGTGGAATTTCTGTACACCCAACTTGATTCAAGAATTCAGCACCTTCGATTGTACTCTTCAACATATCCTCCATTCAATCGCTCGATCTACAACATATTTTAAACAGTGATTACCAATGAAGCTCATTTCTACGGGTTTTTTAAACGTACATTTCTTAATTCTACCTAAGGTCTAATAAACATGAGAATGAAATCAATGATCGAGGGTTTATTTACCTGATTTTCTTGAGAAGGATGAAGTTCAGTTTGCGAGCTAAATCTTGTGATTTAAGTCTGCGATCGAGATTCTTTCTAGCTAATACTTTCTTCTCTGAGTTCTTAATGTGAGTAGTTTGCTGACCTTGACGCTTTAGCAATCTCTCCATCCCAGTTGATGTCATTTTTCTCTGCATAATCTGTAAAGCTTGTTCTACATTTCCACCTCTTACTCTAACTTTGATTCCTCTCCATTGTTGAAGTGAACTCAACAATGGACTTGGATTATTTCCACCAAAATTAAGGTTCCTGAAGATGTTGCATACATTCTTTGCTACTGAATTCATTTCTAAAGTTAATCTTCTTTTTCCTTGCCAGGAGCTTGATTTTGCCTGTTTTAGAGGGAAAAATTATAAACTATATGAATTCTCGCAAATTGCAGAAGCATATAACAAAAACTAAATCACAATAACCAAAGAAAACTAAAATGCTTAAGCAAACAGACAGCGCAACCAAGAAAATCAAAAACAGGGAAAAGGTCATAACTAAGCAAGTAATATCAATACACAACCTAAGGGTACCAGAATCAAAGAGACAGGCGGTATCAGTAGACACAAATTTGTCAAAACACCACTACATTAAGAACACTGCAACAGATGTAATCTGAGATATAAAAGACAACATGTTAAACGAATACAAACTGGCTCACACTTTGAAGACAGCATAATCAAGTTTGTGTTTCCCCATGGTGTTGTTTCAGCATCAAGACATGGTAAGTTCAATGATGACATAAAGAGGGACTTCCTAACAAACACAGATTATACCACTGACATTTAAATTATCAAACAGACAGGCGTATTGATATGTGTTTGGACTATGAGCAATCAATTCCCAACTCTAATATCATAGCATTGCTCCAATTTGGCTAAATAGTTGAGGTGTTTCATTTTGCGTTATCAGAACTAGCCATTTGTACAAAAGAGAACCAAATCTATAGTCATTTAGAATCCGAGCTTTAAAATATATATTTCAGCATTAAGACACAACAACAAAAACAGCACCAATGTCATTCAGAGATTTTCTTTAACTTCAGCGTATAAAACAAAGTCCCCTTAGCTGAATTTGTTCTTACACAAACTAAATTACATGAATCGATCTATAAACAAACACCCAGATTAAATCTACAACTAAAATCAATGAAATTTACTAAAATCGATCTATAATTAAATTCAGATTCTGAGTGAAAAAATTGAAAATCAATGAAAAACCCCAAAAAGATACCGAAAAATCATAATAATAACATTCAATAAGTGAGAATAAACAAGTAATGGAGGAAAACTGAGAAAGAAGAATACCTTGAAGAGTGAGTAGAGAGAAATCGAAGGAAGAGCTCACAAATTGCGTTTCAGAAATGTGAGGGTTCAAGGAATACAAAGGTCAGTACTCACACGTGTGGCTATATTCTTATTATTTTTATTTTTTTTTAGACCAAGGCCTCAAGAAACGTCAGTAGCCTGCCTGTTTTGATACATATTTATATCCGGCAGATTAATTATCGACAATATAGTGGCTGCCAAAGAGATTTTACACTCTATGGCAAACTCTAAATCTGTCACAGGTGCTTTTGCTCTCAAGATCGATATTAGTAAAGCTTACGACAAGGTGTGCTGGAGGTTTCTAAGTCATTGTCTTAGGACTTTTGTCATAGTAGGTAGAACCCATGAGTTAATTATGAGTTGTATATCTACTATTGTAAATGATCAAGTGGAAGGTCATTTTAATAGTGGCAGGGGATTACGTCAGGGATGCCCTTTATTGCTGTATCTATTTATTCTATGCTTTCAGGGGCTATCCTGACTGATGAGGACTTTGGAGAACAATGCCTTGTATAATGGGTATAAAATTTATAAATATGCCCCTGCTGTCTCACATCTATTTGGCACCCAGACAGTGAAAACCTTCATGGATGTTCTTAACATTTACGCTGCTTGGTCTGGTCAAAGTGCAAATATGAGCAAATCTGCTGTGTTATTCAGTAAATGAGTTGAAGATTGTAGAAAGGTTAAAGTGGTTTCTTATCTGGGTGTTAAACAAATGGATAATAGTGACAAGTTATTTGGGGCACTACCTGTTGAAACCAGCTCATCAGAATTCTTCTTTCGATTTCCTCTCTGACAAGTTCGATGGGTGTCTAGCTCGATGGAAAGGTATTTTCCTATCCCATGCTGGAAGATTGGTGTTAATCATGACAGTCTTGGGTCTTATTCCTCCGTATTTCATGGCTACCTCCATTATTCCGAAGAAGACTTTGCAAAATCTTACTATAACTATAAGGAACTTTTGGTGGGGTCACAGCAATCAGGAAAGGAAGATGCATTTTATAAAATGGGATCAAATGGAATTACCCAAAGAGCAAGGGGGTCTCGGCGTAAGATCTCTTCAGAAATTAAATAAAGCCATGATAGCAAAGTTGATTTGGAAGTTATTTGAAGACTATGATTGTCTGTGGGTTCAACTCATGAAGGCAAAACACTTAAAGGGTAGTAGATTTTGGGAAGTTAAAAAGAGTACCAGTTGTTCATCCACCTGGAGTGAAATGCTCACTTGTAGAGAAGAAATGAAGGATGGATGTTGCTGGGAAGTTGGTGATGACAGCAAAATTAATATATGGGAGGATCCTTGGATACCCAACCTTCCGAATAAAGCTCCCCACAGAAACTCTGAAGTGCATGGAAATATCAAGAAGGTAAAAGATTTAAAAATACCAAACGAGAATATATGGGACGAAGTTAAGCTGCAGCAGCTCTTCAACTAATCTGAAGTGCAGAAGATTTTGGAAATCCATTTACCTGAAGACACGCAGAGCGGAAACACTGATAAAATTTTGTGGATTCACCATCCCAATAGAGTATTCTCATCAAAATCTTTCTTCAAGACTGTTGCTGATAGACAACCTTCTACTTCGCGCAATACTGAATTCCCCTAGAATAAGTTTTGGAGGATTAGGAATTTACAACCAAAAGTCCACTTATTCCTCTGGAGAATACTGAAAAATGGACTGGCAGTGGCAGGTAACATTAGCAAGCATATAAAAGGCATCAACTCTGATTGCAAGTTTTGTAATGCTGAAGTGGAAAGAATAGATCATCTTTTTCTGTATTGCCAGGCAACTCATGTTGTTCTATCTGCTTCCCCTATGAATCTCAGGGTCAATACAATTCAAGGACATACTATTCAAAACTACATCAGTAGTTGGCTTTGTGAAGGGGGTGATCACTCTAAATTGAAGATGGGAGCTTGCATGTTCTGGGCCATTTGGAACTCAAGAAACAATATAATTTTTAATAATGGTAGATTCAACATTCAGGCTATAATAAAGGAAGCTCTTTACTGGTTCAATCTTGAGAGCAATATATTGGCGTTGAGTGTTAGTCCAACAGAAAGTGATTTACTGGAAGCTTGTAAGGATTACTGGGAACCTCCTCCGGCCAATGTTATAAAGATTAATTTTGATGGAGCAGCAGGGCTAAAAGGCTTTGCTTGTAGTGCAGTTGCAAGAGACTGTGATGTCAAATTTCAAGGCTGCCAGAATAAGGTGTTAAATTTCTCTTCTGCGGTGGAGGCGGAGGCTCATGGAGCATTGCTTGCTATAGACCTGGATGTGAGGAAGGGATTCAGAGATATTATTCTGGAAGGAGACTCCTTGACCATCATCAACTCTCTCAGGTTTGCGCATTATCAGTATCCTTGGAAAATTCGCAACAGTATCATCAGGTTGAAGGATTTTATTCGGCTGTTCAACTCAGTTTCGTTTAGCTTTGTCAAAAAGGAAGCCAACTCAGTGACTCACCTCTTAGCAGCTCAAGCTGTTTCTAAACACTCTTCTGAAATGTGGTTATCTTCCCCTTCTTCTTGTATAGCTCAACACTTTCATTGTGTGAGATCTTCTTCTTCTTAGCTTTCCTGTTCTTTGTTGTTTCTTTCCTTTTTTCCTGCAAAAAAAAAAAAAAAAAAAAGCAACAGAAGTGTTTTTGTATCTCAGAAATAAAAATCAAAAACGGAAGTCGGCAAAATGTTTTTACTCCACAAAAAAGTTAATTTGTTGTCTCTAATAATCGTACTGAAATTTTACATCCAAACTAACTTCTGACTTTTCTGCTTCCATAAGTCAAAAAGTAATTTTTGGAGTGGTATCCAAACATGCATGCCTCAACATCAGGCAGAAGCCAGATTTGAGATCTAGACCAGAACGCACACTTACTGTTTACCTTTGCTCATTGAGCTACAGCGTGAGCAACAACATTACAAGTTCTAGGAACAAAAGAAAAATTACATGTCACTAGCTAAAAAGGAAAGTATCTTTACAAAGAGCGTCAGTCTGTTAGTTGCCCTCAAAGTTTCTTGTTGAAAATTGGTCGACTAGTTCCTTTGCATCACTTTCCACAATGACAAGAGTGATCTGTAACTCCACTACCTTCTTAAAAAACTGCCCAAATTTTACGGATCTCTGCTTCATCGGGAAAATAAAATTCAAAGGTAGTAGGAGCACAAAAGGAAATCTTATTGGAGGAGTCTCTCATTACACACCATGTACCATAATCCAAAGTGATATCATCAGACACTCAATCAGTGTTACATTTAATCCATCCTGGAGGAACATGCATCCATTTTACGGAACTAAAGACATTCAGGAAATCCCTGTGAGGGAAAGTAGGGGTACTTTTAACAAGCATGGCTCTGGCTCTAGCAATAACAACACCATGGTTTTCCTTTTTCATACTAGTGATAAGACTATCCTACTACTCCGGATAGACCGCATGATATAAATATAATCTTTGATTCTTCAGACAAAGCAGAACTAGGGGTTAACAAGAGAGCAAGAGGAAGTTAAAAAAAAAGTAGACAAACAAATGGGAGAAGAGGTCCAAATAGAACTAGAAAAGAGGCGTAGAACCAAAGCATGCATAACAAATTCATTAGAAAACAAACATTTAGGGAAAATAACAGTGTCAATAGTCTGAAGAACAGTTTTATGCACTTCCAAAGGTTGTTATTTGAGGAAGGTCTAGGGACACTGAGACTCAAATAGGCAGATTTAGAGCTAGACATGTCATTCTTTGAAAGCTCTGAAATCCTCCTATCATGAATGCACAACTGGCTTAAGGTTAGTATTAACCTACTCGACTATAGTCAACGTTACTTGTAATTACCAAAGCCAAAGTTGGCCAAATGTTAGACCAAACAATGAAACTGGACAAATTCTAAGTGTGAAACACCAAATAACCCCAATTAAAAAATAATAGATATATGATAATCAATTTGACTCTCAATATTGGTTTCGAGAAGTTTTCTTCATTCACAAGCATTTCGATTGTGGAAGTAATAAACCAAGGTAGATGATTAATAAAATTTAAAACATTATGCTAAAGGCAAAATCACGTATAATACCTCTGAATAAAAAGGATTATGCCGGCGATGATAGGTGGATTTGGGAATTGGTTTCTTAACATTCTGATAGGTGCACCTGGCATGACATTTCCATGACTAAGAAATACGTCTTTCTGGTTGTTGTCACCAAGTTTCTTTCTCGTATTAAGCTCAGTTTAGTCGAAGTATTGGTCTATCCTCCCATAAGTGGTATTATCAGTCATTCTGGAGGAGCAGCTGATTCAGCAATTTCTAGTCTTCATTTATTTGGTATTTCATCGATTTTAGGTTCTATAATTTATAACTACTATCTTCAACATGCGTGGACCTGGAATGACTATGCATATATTACCCTTCTTTGTATGGTCCGTTCTAGTGACAGCCTTTCTCCTTTTATTATCCCTCACAGCACTGACAACTGCAATTACGAAATATACTAACTTATGTTTTAAATTACACGCTCCCTCAAAAACGAGGTACACATTAGTCCACACATTAGTCACTCATTTACTATAGTATTTAATTATTATTTTCATTTTAAATTCCCTTATGCATTGGAAATATGTGAGATGATAACAACTTAATGGGTTTTGAAAATCGTTAAAAAAACTAGTAAAATAAAACAAGGCTGGTATTATCCCACACGACAGAGCACCACAAAACTATGAGCTAGTATAAAGTTAGCCGTCAAGGTTACATGATTTTATTATCTGGTTTATACTACAACTGCTAATTATGGCAAAGTATAATTATTACGAAGTCCTTCTAATTTATTACTCCCTCCGTCCTATTTTAGATGAAGGGGAAGGGTTTTTTTCAAGTCCTAAATTACGTGAAGGTTTTCATATTTTCTCCCCAAACCTCGTGATTTGTCCATGCTTTGGAATCATACATAAACATAAAGTATAATATAAGTTCAATTTTCCAAATGAAATTTTTAAATAATCCACTAGATTCCAGATCCACATCAAAATCTAGGAATTGAAAATTAAAAATCTAAATATTTTAGGAGATATTAATGAGGATAGATTTGGAAAATATTTACTCCCTTTCTTGTTTCTTAATATGTATGAAAACACCTTCCCTTCATCTAAAATAGAACGGAGGGAGTAACTTAAAATGAAAGGTATTATTTTCCTAGAACATCTATCTCTTTCTACGGTTTCTAGTCAAGTTTTGTGTCCTCCTCTCAAGTTTGATGTTTCTTTCGTTCGTTCTTTCTCCATCTCTCCTCTTGAGCTCTGTATATATACTTCGTTTTTATTTATTTTCAAGACAAATTTAATAAAAAGCGATTAGATTAGATTTTGACTGTTCGTATGTAATGGATGATGGAATTCGAAGAACTTGTTATTTTAAAGTAGAATTTGATTTCACCTATTAATATATTAATATACAGTAAGTATGACTCATTTAATAGGAATATATCGATTTACTTGAATAAAAAAAAACTATCGAACCACATTACTAAGAGCAAGTTTTATGGTGGAAGAATTCCATCTTCCATGCCACCTCAGCATTTAAAATTGTTCATGGAAACTCAAGTCTTATGAGTTATGATGGAATCATAAAAAAGCTAAAAGGAATAGCGTTCAACGCTAAAAAGAACAGTGTTTCGATTTGGTCAATTGACTAAAATATATTTGCATAGTTGAAATTAAAAGTGGTTTTTCTGTGTTTAAAAAAAAAAAGAAAAAAAAAAACTATTCTGAATAGCATGCTATTCATAATAGCATTTCTTTGGATTCCACGCACCATTCCACAAAATCATGGAACATGGCTTGGAAAAAGTGTAGATGGCACCAACTTGGAATCCATTAAACTCGAAAAAGTGTAGATGGCACCAACTTGGAATCCATTAAACTCGATATTACACTTTTTCCAAGCTTTGAATAGGTTGGATTCCACCGTAAGACTTGCTCTACTCAACCTTGCATATCATTATGAGGATCTGTGATGATAAAAATCTATAAGCATTGTTCATTCATTTGTTTAATATTTTTTGTTGTATCCATCCATTTACCACGCAAATCAGATTTCTCCCGTCATGTATCTTTTGCAGTCTCATCTATTTGTAAAACATAAAAATAAAAGAAGAAAATTTCTCGGTCATCTATTAGGTTTCAAAATAGAGCACATTCCGACATCATTACATTTGATATATCAAAATTCTACGAGCCCTCAAACAATTGAGCTCTACACCTCGTTTGCTCCCAGAAGGCAGGACAAGACTAGACCAGACATTGATCAAAAAAAAAAGTTCTCTAATTTTTCAGTCCGAATAAGTTCTCAAATAATTTTGGAGCCATTGGGGGGAGATCTTGAGGCTCTGGGGCCATAAAATTCACTATCTTTTCATGAACATGGTACCTGAAATTAGTATCATTCAGGAAACAGCATATGGTAAAGAACAAAATAAAGATTGAAAAGGACTGCTCGGACTTGATGATGATCGACATATTATGAAGAATATGAAATACTTGTATGCATTTTGGAATTTAGATGGATATCAGACACAAAAGGTACTCATATTCATGATCTCCAGTACAATGACTTCAGGCGACCAAGTTACCCTACTTGTTTGCCAAAATTTTAATAAACCATAAATGCTGGAAGTTTCAGGAGGGTGAGAATAACTATGATGCCAAATATCACATCGGAAAGTTGATAAGAAGACAATTACCTGATCTTGCGGCACTTTGAAGCACGACGATCGACAATCTTTCGCTTCTTGGTCTGCAATCTCTTTAAAGCATAATATGCCGATTCTGGCAGGAAGTGAAAAATAATATAATTTGTTAGTTTTATATTTAGGCCAGAGATAATCTATATATCTGTAAGTTCATGACTATTAATGGTATCAGAATGAAGCGACATATTTAAAATATCAACCATTTTGGTAAATTGAGCATCATATCCACAGAAGTGAAAAATGCATCCCAAAGAAAATAGGGCCACCAGATTTAAAAATAGGTAATTTACCGGATGAGGCTGGGTTGTACGAATCCAAGAATTCCTTCAGAAGTTGCTGATAAAATTCAGAGTCATCCAAAAGTTCGGGGTCTCCATCCATGTTTGCATCCTAAGGATTGCAAAAAAGAGCATTAGAAATTGAGAATTTCTGAAACAGACTAGCTGCAATCACTAAATGTGGTCTATCAAAGAAAGAAAAGTATCAGGATGAAAAATAAATGGTGTTACTTCACAAAACAAAAACAAAAAAAATATATAACCATTTTACAGTTGATTGTACAAGTTAAAACCTAAGGTAAGTTGAATACCTCTTCTTTTCCATTTTCACACACATCAGGAACCTGCATAATATCAGCCAGGTTAACCTTAGTTATATAGGAATGAAACATAAGACAAATTTCAGAAGTTGTAATATGGTATTCTACAGGTTAGAACTTCCTCTATAAGATTTTTCCTTTCACGACCAAAAATTAACAAAATAAACAAAAGTCAAGGTAAATTATGACTTACAACTGTACCAACAGTAGATCTTCTTAGCTGCATGCTTTTTATCATTCTGCTTGGATCCCCCATGTAAGCAGCTACTTGTTCACTAATATTCTGTGATAAGAAAACAAGTAAGCCAAATAGTACAATCCGCTAACCAAGAACATGGGCAAAGAAGTAGAGGCCAACCTGATTAAATGCATGCAATCTTCCTTTAATCCCAGCCACACCAGTTCCTACTTGTGCATTTCTCTGCCATTTATCTATTGAGCTATTTCTGAAGGAAGTGAATCTGCAATAATTGAGAAGTTATAGAAGTTACAACAATGTGGTGCAAATATATACTAGCACCCAGTATTTGTTAAGAAGAATGGATATCGATGACACTCAAAATACTTCTTTCGTTATTTTTCACTTGTTTGCTCCCTTAAGATGGTAGAAAAGCTTAAAATGATCATAAAAAGGGGAGAAACAAGACGAGCTACGCCAACAGAGACGGAGCACTTATATAAGTTCAGCATCATACAGAATTTGCAAACATTTAAAACACTTTGCTAAATATAAAAATCAACTAGTCAAATACCTTCCTTATTCCTCACTAATTATTACGAATATATTCTTTTATTCTTTCCGGATTGAACTAAATGATGGGTTCCCTTGATCATGAAAATGGGGACATGATATAAACCACGAGAAGGGGAGGCTATTAAAATACTCAACAGCAAAGGGAACTTACAGAAGTACTCTATGTAAAAGATTCGATTATCTTTTCTCGGGATAGGTTAAACAACAATTGTGAGGGACCCCCTTGAATAAACAACATGCATGTTCATGTCCCAAATTTATTAAAACTTTGTACCTAATAGTAAAGAAGAACATTACATAGGCCTCAAAACCTCACGGTCCTAAGCTTCTGTAGTCATGTCAATGAATTCTGACAAAGCTAGCATATAGAGATATAAAACAATCCAAATCACAGTTTTCACTACACGTCTCATACATATTAAATTAAAAAGCAATAAGTACAATAGATTTGTGGGTTATGATAACATTACCCACGCATCTAAAAAGTATGACAGTAAGATAGTTATTTCTGCTGTTCTTTATCAATTTAAGGTGTTCAAATACTACGTGAATAATCATGAAGATGGAGATAGGTAGCACAAGAATTTTTCAGCCGAATACCTCGAATGCATTTGTTGAATAGGTAGCCATTCTTCGTCAGTCCTCGCATCCAAACTCTTTGATTGTTTTGCTTCCTTAGAAGATTCCTTTGTGTTGCCTTAAGTGACAGAGAAGGCAAGAGAAAGAACAATTTTAAAAGTTCAAAGAATTTTTAATTAGTAATTATCCTTCAACTATCATATATTGGCACATGAAACCTAAAAACAAATAAACCAAAAGCTAATGTCCTTTATGTTGATGCCATATGTCTAAGACTATGATAAGTTTGCAAGAATTCATAGCATACCATCTGTATTTTGAGCAACGTGCGGACTCTTCTCCAGTAAAGCCTGCCAAAGTACATATAAAAAAGGTTTTTAGATGTCCACACACTGACTAGGCTAACATAGACTCCCATTTCAACTAGTGCAGGGAGCTCTCTTCACCTTTTTATCTCTACAATATATTCTCTTCAAATAACGACAGATAAGCACTGCCTAGCCTTCAAATAACATTGCTAGTAATAAAGAAATAAACAAGACAGCTAACCTCTTGTAGTTCTAACAAACAATTTATAGTTTGCTCAGATGATGTTATCAAGTCTAAATACGCTTTATTTGTTGCTTTCTCAGAATCACAAAAAGATGATCGGAGGGGTTCCTGTTAAACAGTGCAACACAATTAAACTAACCAAGAGGAAGAAGATAGAAGACAGAAATACCATTTCTCTTTTTCCTAGTAGAAATTAAAGATAATTGAGCCATAATTTGTGGTAGATATCGTCTTCATAGCTCACCTTTGGTAATTTATTTGAACTCGAAAAAGGTTTTTGCAACAAGAACCTGAACTCAAGAGTCTTATCCCAGAGAACCTTCAAAACAGACGGAAAATTATCAGAATGATGCAGATGCAAGAAACAGAACAAACATAGCGGATTACAAACCAATGCATTACTGAACGTAAGAAAATGAGAGTACTGGAAAAAGTTACAGACACAAGACAGAATCAAGGAACAAGAAGGTATAAACAGAACTCAAAGCTAAGCTGCACAAAAGAATAAGAATTGGTGGGATAAATAATACATCTGTAATCTTCAGATTGGAAGAAGATGCTTCCTAATAACTGTGAAGTAACCGTACTAATACCTTTTGGTTCTTTACGGCTTGACCTTTCAGAATATCTTCATTCTTGTGATGCTTTAGATTCTTCATAATATCTCTATATGAGTGGAAACAGAAAACATAAAATGGAAACACAAAAGTAAATACATTCTCTAAAATAGTTAAAAGCGACTGCATGAGTAACTAACATCACAAGCTACGCTCAGAGATCCAAAAGACCTAGTAGTAATATCTTATTTACCACTACTAAGAAGAAAATTATCTTTCAACATCCAGAGAAGGAGAGAAAACTGAGATATTTAACAGTGTGGAGTGTACTCGCGCCAATTACTTTCATGATTTGTTCCATACTTCCATGCAATGTTACCTTTCAAATAAAGAGAAAATTGCAACGGAGTAGTTGATTAGAAGACTTACTGTTGTTCTTGGCGAATATCTGAGACCATTTTCTCAAGTTCTTCCATCTCTTCATCTTTCTGTGCCTTAATTCTTTCCTCATCATCTTCTTCTTCTTCCTCCTCATCATCGTAATCTTCCTCGCCCTCTTCTTGCTCTTCTTCCGAATCCTCTCCTTCTTCCTCCTCTTCTTGTTCTTCCTCCGCATCCTCTCCTTCTTCCTCCTCCTCTTCTTGTTCTTCTTCCGTATCCTCTTCTTCTTCCTCCTCTTTGTACTACACAAAAAGTTCTAAATCAAAACCTAACCTAAAAAAACTAAAACAAACAAACAGAAATAACACAATTACCATATCCATTTCAGGATCACTTTCTTCTTCTGAACTAGCATCGGTCATACGAACTCGGCGTGATTTATTCGAAACGAACCCCATCTGAAACCTTAGAAATGAATGAACATCAAAATTACTACTTCAGCAACACACATGAAACCACACTGTTTGTCCAAATAATATTGAATTTTAATATTGTTTGTAATTTAAATTTTAATTGAAACGATATAGTATAATATTGAATTTTCATTCTGTTTCACTGTTATCTAAATGACTGCTAAAACTGATTTATATACACCCTGTGCCTACTCGATTTCAATGTTTGGGCTTTATTCAGAATAAACCTATATAAATCGATTTGTGTTTTAAGGGTTTCTGGGAAATTAGAAAATATTATAGATAGACAAATACAAGTATCAAAAATTCAATCAGAAGAATCAAAGACAGACGGCGTTCTACTTACCTGAGTGAATGAGGGTTGGTGGTGCAAAGAAGTGGCGCGGATGGAGAAGCTTAAGAAAAGAGAAAGAGAAGACAAGGGTTTAAGGCTTTAAGCTGTGGTTTTCTTCTTCTATGGAAAACGACTGTATGTCTAAACGGGCGGAAAAACCTAACCTGTTAGATACCTGGGTTCTACTTCTAAACCGAGACGGAAAAGACAACATACTACACGAATATAGACTGGCTCACACTTGGAGAAAGTAAGAGTCATCTCTAAATCCAAACAATCCCCTCGTCCACCCGCAGGGCCGTCCCTGAATGTCATAAAGCCGGTTCCACCCATTTGCCGTGCCAGCTGGCCTGTCAAACTGGCCGCGCCATTATGAGAGCTAACCGTTCTCCGTCGAACGGTTGAGACTAGACCGCTAACGGTCTTCATAAAACCGGTCGGTCTTGTAATTATCGCTTATTAAATAATGAAGTAACGACTATTTCCCTCCACGTCTCCCTATAAATTCACCTCATTCAATTCAATTTAATCACATCTCATTTTCTCATTGACTCTATCATCTTATTCTTTTATACATTTAATCCTCTGTTGAATTTTTAGTTTCAATTTAATGGATTCTTCTGACGAAGAAGTGTGTATTCATATGAATCGATTTGAAGAACAACAATGAATATTCGTTCAGGCGTTTCTATAAATTGATGATGAGTCAGATGAAGATAAAGAACTAACCAACAATTTGCTGCAGCTATATTCATCGGGGAAAATACCTAGAGATCCAGAGCCAAGAGAAGTGTTCACAAGAAGATATACGTACCGAGGTCGGGATGAATGGCACGAGAAGCTGATGCACGATTATTTTTTTCCCGACTGTGTGTTCTCTAATGAAAATTTCCAAGGACGATTCCGCATGCCCCAACATTTGGTGCTAAAGATTATTGGTGAGCTTTGTCAGGCAGAACCTCAATTTAATTATCAGTATGATGCACTGAATATTATAGGTCATAGCCCTGAATAAAAGGTTACTTCGGCCTTAAGGATTCTAGGATATGGCAGACCTCCAGATTCTAATGATGAGTACCTTCGCATTGGCAAAACAATTGCATACAAGTATCTTTCGTTGTTTTGCGAAACAGTGATTAATCATTTTGGTCCTACCTATTTACAAAAACCAAATGACGCGGATGTTAGAGAAATATTAAAGAAAAATCAGGAAAGGGGATTTCCCGGAATGCTGGGTAGTCTTGACTGCATGCATTGGGTATGGGTCGGATGCCCGACCTATTAATCCGGTCAGTATAGGGGTCACCAAAACCAACGGTTATCCTTGAGGCTGCTGCTTCTTATGATTGTTGGATATGGCACGCTTTTTTTGGTCTCCCGGGATCTCAGAACAATATAAATGTTTTAAACAAATCGCCTTTGTTTGAAGACTTAAAGTATGGAATTTGTCCTCAAGTAAATTTCACTATCAACGGGAATCGCTACACTCATGGTTATTATCTTGCAGATGGAGTTTATCCAAAATTGTCAACTTTAGTTCAATGTTACCGTCAGCCACCTGCTGGTGAAATGGGTCGTTCATACTCATATTTCAATAATAAAAAAATGGAACTGAGAAGGGATGTGGAACGGGCTTTTGGAATTTTGAAGCGGAAGTTCGCCATCATTTGTGGGCCTTATCGTGGTCTAAGTGCTCGTGAAAAACATGAGACTATACTGACTGTCATCATTATGCATAACATGGTAATTCAGGAAACTCGTCATAATAAGAATTGGACTAACCATCAAGATGAAGACTTAAGGCATGAGATTCAACCAGCAATAGGATCACCTGCAAGGAACTATACGCAAATGACTAGTCATATTGAGAACAAAACTCTGTATAACAGGTTAAGGGAAGATCCAAGAGCGAATATGTGGGCTGAGTTTGGAAGAGATGGAGGACGAATTGAGTAGTGTTGTCAAGTTTAGTTGTTTAACTTTTATTTGTTATTTCATAGTTTTGTTTTGAAGTTGTTTAGTTGTTTAAGTTTCATTTGTTATTTCATAGTTTTGTTTTGAAATTGTTTAAGTTTAGTTGTTTTTTTCATAATTTTGTTTTGAAGTTGTTTAAGTTTTTTTTTAACGGTTTTCATTAGAAGTAGCGGTCTAGACTTAATTTCTAGCGGTCTAAACTCAATCGCCAATAATCCTTATAAATATACCTTCACTTCATCCATTTCAAAATCACACCTTCACTTAAAAACTTCTCCACTTCATCCATTTCAAAATCACACCTTCACTTCTCTACAAAAACTTCTTTACTATCTGGGTAATTTATGGATGATCCTAGATTTACTGAAGATGAAGATTTATCCCTTTGTAGAAACTATGTAATATACTACCCGAAGAGAGGTGGAGAACGACGGATGAACGGTTTACCTAGTATGATTTATTTGAGTAAAATTCATGATGCCTTCTGCACAGAGGCAGGTAATCCTCATAACCGGGATCGTGCTGCTTTGTTTTTCCGATTCATGACTATCAAAAAAGATCTTATGGATTTTATAGCTATGAAAAGGATTGTCACTCGATATCGTCTTAGAGGTGATACCAATACTGAATTGGGAATACGAACTCGATACGAGTGGCGAAGATGGAAAGGAATTTTTTTTGAATAAGAAGCGCATTATCAAATTCTTAAGGAGTTTTCTAATAACTCGTATGGGATGTTAGGCTTAAGTTTGGTTGTAGGCTTTTAAGTTTAGTTATAGTCTTAATTTTAGTTTTCATGTTTTCAAGTTTTAGTTTTAATGTAATGAAAAAACTAGAACAATTCAATTCTAGTCTTAAGTTTAATTTTGATGGATGTTGTCAAGTTTAAGTTTTAATGTAATGAAAAAACTAGAACAATTTGTAATGAAAAAACTAAAAAAAATTCATTCACAATAACCAAACTACTACATCTTCATTAAAATTAAAGACGATACATTAATTAATTAAGTGGCACTACTTCATCGTGGTCTTCATCATCCTCATCTTCAGCTTGAACTCCAAATTGTTTTTCCAAATTTCTCTTGTTTCGTTTTTCTTCCAATTCCTCTGCTAACATGTCCATATCCATCTCCCACACCATCTATTGTTTGGTATTCATTGTTGAGGTGTTTGCATTTAAAATCTTATTCTTGTCATAGTCTGAAATAAATTTCTCTTGAGTTTGTCGATGTTTTTCATCTCCCTAGTCAAGAACTGCCGGTCTACTGCTCGTTGTTTTTCGACGGTCTTCTGATGCTCTATCAAAGTATCCAAAACACCATCACTTGCTTCTCCTTCTTGGGTAGCTTTTCTCGCTGCTCTTGCAGCATTTCTTCCTAATAATCTTTTATTAATCGCAGCATCGACATTCAAGTTGGAATTGTTGTTTGTTGTGGTTTCCGGTGAAGAAAATGGATTCTCCGAAGGGGGTGAGATGATTGAGATGGTTGTGAAGCTGGCGTTGAAGGAGAAGAAGTGTATGGTGAACGTGCAGGTATATTCTGCATGTTTGCTAACACTTCTGGATTATATTTAAGCAACACTTTCAAAATATGATAATGATAGGTGTCTAAAACACCTTGATATTTATTTATTTTTTATGCTTTCTTTGCTATGTTTTCTTGTAAATTATGTATCTTATGTTTGCTTTTGAGTGTTTAGGTACTTTTGAGTCATTTGGAACAAAAGAAGAAGAAACGTTGCTTAAAAGGCAAAAAGGTGCAACTGCTGTTGGAGGGATTATTTCTCATTATTTTTTTATTTCTTCATTTCTGTCTGAAAAGTATGTCGGCTTTAGTGATGCAAATTTTTGTCTGAAAAGTATGACAACTTTAGTGATGAAGAGAAATTGGAAAGAAGAAGTGGATCTGAGAAATAAGAGAGAGAGAGAGAGACGACTGCTGCTGGTGGAAGAATTCAAGAGAAGAAAAGAGCGTTCATTTGGAGCAAGGAAGGTAGAATCGTCGTTGAACAAGCAAGCGCTATCGGGAGCACAATGGAGGATACGGGACAGTCGACATCACCAATACAAGTCAACATAAGGGCTGTCATTTGGTTGGTCCTTATCCTATCCACGGGTGCCTAGAGTCATTCTGGGTACCAGTGGATATAGCCATTCCCATTACTACACAACCCTAAAATTCAGAGAAAAATCAAATCTCTCATCATTGTGTATTCTCCACTTACTCCACCTGAAACCAAGAGAGAGATGGCGACACCATTATGAAGCTGGGAGAATCGTGAGATTGTAGAGATTCTGGTGAGGTTATGATGTTGATCGAGAGAAGAAGAGAACTGGCTGCTGTTGAGATTAGGGAGATGGTTGAAACTCAGGGGAATGAATTTATGAGAACTAACTAATGGGTTTGAGTAAATCGAAAATTTGGTAGAACAAATAAGTGATTCGAGTTGATTTGGAGATGTTGGTGGTGCTGTTGTGCGATGGGTATGCTTCTGATTTATAGTTTAGATTTTGGATCTGAGTTGAGCAGTGTTGGAACAATTGCTGAATTATGCCTGCAAAACAATCACAAAAAACAAACAAAACAATGTGATGGCTGAGTCGCGGACTAGGTCGCTTTCTTTAAGACGTTTCGCAGCTCTGCCTAAGATTGTGCAAACAGTTCTTCAATGGCGCGTCGTCCCCAGGATAAAACAGCCGAGATCAATCTCTTACACAATCACTCTTGCACGGTGAGAGGATGTGAAACTTCTACACTTCATTCTTGCTCAGAAACTCATTTAGAAAAATAAGAGATGTTCACACACTTATTTTTCTTTCTCACAAAAATTCATTTTTCTGTGAAACTCAAGAAACATAAATGAAAACTTTTTATAAGAAAAAGGATCCTAAAACTCTTCTTCTTCTCATTTTGTTTTTCCAACCAAAATTCTGATTTATACTCAAGATTTTCAAAATATTTAAGTGATATATGAAAATGTTATTATGGTGGAGTTAACACCATTAAAACCACAAATATATAACGGTCAAATTTTAATGAAAAATTAAATTTTCTTTTTGGAAAACATTATTAAGATGTTAATTAAAATCATTAACTCATTCAAGAAAAACGGTTTTTGACATTAACTCAAAACAAATTTAATCTTTAAGAGAGAATAATTATCACATTTAAACCATTTAAATGAGACACTAATTTTTGGAAATCAATAATGTTTTTAAAACATATATTCTCAATAATCCCCCACTTATATTTTTCAAAACATTGAGCAAGAACTTATAGAATTGTGCATAAGCAAAGGTGTCTCGCGACTTGAACCTTTACGTAGTGTTAATAGGCTCTCTTAAATATGACCATAGAGTGAACATAAGTCTTGAACTCTAGAAGATAAAAGATTACTTAACACACATGACTATACTAGTGTAAAGTCTAAAGTCAACACATTATGGCCATGTGCTTGTATCCCAGTTTAATGAATGATCTAGAAAACTGCCCATATTCTCATAGAAAGCGGCCACACTTTCACATTTATATAGGTGAGTTTATCAAGAGTACTCATGAAATTACCCCACTCTAAATAGAGATATAAACATCATTAAGAGTTTAAAATTTTAAAATTAAAATTAAGCTCCACCTTTTACTCGCTTCAGGATGTCATGTCGTGGGGATGAATTCTTCAAAAGCATGATTCTCGCATCTCCATATCATTTATGACTTCGTCTAGTCCCTTTGAACTTATTTCTAGGTTGGGTATCCATCATAGATGACTCAATCTCAATGGGCATCAACCTCATCCCTAAGATGTATTCACATCTTCTTATCAATCCTTTCGTCAAAGGACTAATGAAAGATCTTTTCAGACCTTATATAATCCATTCTCATAACATCAACTCTTGTAGTTGTCATAACGTTATCAATTCTTGCAATAGCCGCGGTACTATCACATTGGATTAATATGTCTTTTCCTCTATCCACTATAGAGGATCGAATCACCCCATCCCTTAAAGGATTCAACTGAAAGGATGTCCAATCAGCTTCACAACATCCTTAAAGGATTTCGGTAACCATTTAGATAGTGTATTTCTAGGTGTAAGGTGTGTTTGAAACACCTCATAACCTTCTCAAAAATTTACCAATTTTTCGTACTAGGATTGGTAAATCTGAATATAAAAACCCCACTACAGAAGTAATATATTAAACCCCCACTACAAAAAATACTTATACATAGTCAATCACGTAGCAAAGAAACATACTGAGCTACCGTACTCATGTCTAGTGCAATCACACACAATCTCAAAAGCATTAGCACTAAACCAAATGAGTGAAAACTAGTTTACGGTCAGACTATATATATATATATATATATATATATATATATTTCTATCTCTTTTAAAGTTCTATTTTCATTGAAATGAAATAGATCCAAAGAAAAAAGAATTTTAACAACATACACCATCTTCATTCAAGTCTTTCATGTCAAATAGTAAACTAAGCATGTTCTCAATTTCATTTTCATTCTATAAGTTAGAATAAAAATTCAACAAATCATATATGCATATAAAACAAAGAGTATTGTGCATTTCACTTTCATCAATTCTGAAATCATCCAAATGAATCAAGTAAACAATTTATTTCTTTCAAATTGTTTTAAAGTTGTTTTCAGAATATAAATGATAAATTATATAACTTATATGCTTTCTTTTATGGTAGAAGCTACATAGTTTTCCATGCTTGGTTTACATATATTCTCATCTTTGACTTACACAAAAGTATATATTTCTACTTATGAATATAAAAAATCATATATCGTAGAAACAACATCAACAAAACAAGCATGTAAGTTAATTTAGAGACATTAATGCAAGTGTCAACAATTTCTGTTTTCCTATCTAAAGATAATAGGTTCACGAATTTATTTTTCCAAAGATTAAATTTTTAAAGAACAAAGTTACTTTCTATGAGAAGTTATCTTTCAAACTATAAGCAACAAAATATTCATGACTAAAATTTAGTCTCACCATAGATGCTTTTCTAGGTTTATTCTTATTGAATTACTTGTCACCTTCATTTTTCTAGTTCCTCTAATTCAAATCAAAATTGGTAAAACACAAGGTATGGAACCCTCACAATTTTTTTGACTCGAACAAGAGTTTCAAAACAATATCCAAAGTTCAAAAAAAATTATGAAATGTAATGAACTTATGATCTAAATCCAAAACTTTTTACACAATATAAAGGATAAAAATTCAAACAATTTTCTTGAAGACAACATTTCCTAATTCACTACTCAAACAATCATATTTGATATCAACACAAGCTATTCGAAGCAGCAAACATGTTTTATAAAATTCTCAAATATTTTATTTCATCCAATTGCAAGTTGTGTAAGATTTGAAAGGTACATGCTTTTATGAGTTAGGTAACATTACATACATGTTACTCAAAGAATTCACCAAGTTCATAAGAAAATATAACATGCTCATATTCATCACCAACTCATTGATTTCTTAAAAAGCATGACAAAATATCATATTTAAAATATTCAAAATTCAATTTATATTATGATAAAATTGCAATATTATGCTCAAACATTTTATCCATAACATATCATTTGTAGTATTGCATTGATCAAACTCAACAAATTTCTAATCTCAGTCTTGTAAATAACAAGATATGGGGAAACCAGAATTCTTTCTCATTTTGGAAAATATGAACATCTTTAACAAGATTGTTCTACCTAAAGTAAACTTTAAGATCGTACCAATACCGAAAATCCTAGTGATGTGAGTATATCACAACACCACTTTCTTTAAAACGATTTGGTTCATCTTTTGAACCATAACCTATCAAAACAAACATGGTGTAAAACACCAATATATACCAACCTCTCACCGTATCCATAATTCACATTAACTTAGCTTGAAAAGCATTGTTAATAACATTTGATATCCTTGCAAAGTCATGCAAGAATAACAAATAAATCCATAATTAATATTATGTTCATTTCTTGGTGAGAGTTGATATTCACATTAGTTTTGACTAGGTTTCTACTTATTTCGGTTTTGGGTTCGTATAAAATTCTATCTCATAAGTCCAAACTTAAATGAGTCACATGTTTATTGTCATATACAATAATTCTTAATATCTTGTTTCCCATAAATTTATTCTAAGATTGATTAGTTTATTCAATTTAGAACGCCATTATTTGATCACTACAATAACTACAAATAGTTCATCAAACATACCTCAATTGCTTTTATAGCTCAATTGGTTATAAACCATTTTCCATAATTTGTGCACCAACAAAGAAATCAGCAACCTCATTGCTCCTCACTGGTGGGCCCGGGAAAGCGTATAAAATTGAAGCGAAATGAAACGGGCCTACAGTAATACCGCAAGTGCACGGTCGTCAGTTGTAGCTCGTGCAAGTACGGGTCGATCCACAGAGACTGGGAGTGTTTTGGAGTTTTCTAGCTATTTTGGGCTCCTAAACTGTTGTTGGTTAACTATGAAGCCTTTTGGGCTTTGGGCTTAGGGTACCTTTGGATTATAGGCTTGTTTGACAATGAAGTGAACTGATCTTGGGCTCAGTTGGTCTTGAAGTGCACTAGGCTTGGCCTTTGAAGTGCACTGGGCTTTGAGTGTCAATGGGCTTCTAGATTAACCCAAGACTGAATGAACTGAACTGAGTTGGGCCTTAGGTTTCTAAGCAGATACAGTGGGCTTTTGTAATGACTGGACTTGTAGCCCAGAATTGAACTGGACCTGGAGCAGCAGCAGTGGTGGCTTCAGCAGCAGCAGCAGCAGAAGCAGTGCATAGCAGCAGCAACAGCAACAGCAAGTAGTAGCAGCTGGGGGAGAACTGGCAGCAAGGCCAGGGAAGGAAAAGGGCAGAAAATCCAAAAAGACCTAGTGCAGCTGGAGCTAAACAAGGCAGCAGAGCACTAGGCCAAGGTAAAACATGGATATTTACAATGGCAAAAGCAAACAGCAAACAACAGTGATGATGGTGAAGGTGACAATGGCATATACATGGAAGCAACACAGGGAAAAGGGATGCGAATTTACAATGGCATGGCAGTGATAAATCAAAGACAATGGACAAGGGCCAAAGGCAAAGGAAGAACAGGGCACAAAACAGTTATAAAAACAGCTATAAAAACAGTGATAGGAAGCCACAAAAACAGATAGATAACAAAGAAGAACAGGAAAGATGCTAGGCAGTGGCTGTTTTTTTGGTTAAATCCTTGTCCCTAATGGAGCTAGGTGGAGGTTCTAGCCTGCCTATGTTCCAGGGCATACATAAATGGAATGGAAGGAGAAGAAGCTTGTCCAACTGTTTTACTCCTAGCATTGACTGTCTTTTAACAGCACAATCAATCACAAGCAACAGTGGACACTAAATTCCTCCATTTCTCAATCAGCTCAATTTACATGAATTCTAACCTAAACTTCCACTACTAACAGTGAACAAACTTAACATAAACATGAACATGAGCTTGATATAAATTGTAACAATCACACACTCAAATTAAATACATGTTGGAGTTCTGAACAGCTAAAATTAACAATGCATTTGAATTGAGAATCATGGAATTGAAAAGATTGATAACCCTCAAAGCTACAGTTCATGGAAATAACAAACTAAACTATTCTACTGATGCTCTGGTTAATCCAGGCATAAGTTTTACAACACACAACACCCAGCTCTATTTATAGCTTACAGACAATCCCCAAATTCCCCAAAAATTAGGGTTTTCCAAAATCACACAAATTCCCAAATTAAACAGTAATTGGGTTTAATTACCTACCCTATTTCACCCACTCTATCTTCTCTATACTCTTCTCAACAATAATCAGGGTTTTTATGATTTTCCCCAAATTGACTGTGAACTAGGGTTTAGGATTTTTACCTCACCAACTGTGATGAGACAATTCCATCTTCGACCCATACTTCTTCTGCTTCCCTTGCGTAATTCCCATGCTTCAATTTCATCTCTAGGTCACCTACTTCATCAACCTCTCACGCTTAGGGTTTCAGGGAAGAAACGTGAGAGATTGAGGGAATAGGGGGCTAGATAGTTAGGGGGTGATGATGGGTTGGTAGTTTAGGGATGATGTGAGACAGGTAGAGGTGTTGGCGCGGCAGTTGCAGGGAGTGGTGGTTGTGGAAGTGGAGTTGGTGGTGATGATGGCGGACATGGTGGTGGTACGGGTTCTGCAGACGGGGGAAGGAAGAAGAGATGGAGAAGAAAGAAGAAGTCGATAGAGTTAGGGTTATGGGGCGTTTGACTAGGGGTATAGGGAATTTGGTGTTTGGGTGTTGATCGGGTACAACAAGTTTGATGATTTGCGATGCTCAGCCGTTGGATGTGGAATTGATAGATCAATCTGACGGCGAGATACAAGGGAGCTTGTAGCGACCGTTGGATGCGGAAGTACAACGAAACTGACGGCTCAAGATGGAGTTAGGTGCTATAGTGTTTTTCAGGAGCTTCAGATTTTGATGCACTATGATGAAGCGACCGTAGGATGCTGAGATGATCCAATCTGACGGCTGAATATGAAGGCGGGTATGGATATTGGAAATGGGTTTGGGTGAGGGTTTTGGGCCTTGGGTATGCCAAGCCCATATCTTCTTTAAGAACAATTCTTCCTCTTCAAGCCCACTTCTAGCCTTTTGGTCTTGTGCACAACATTCTTCGCGGCTTCCTTGCGTGATTCCTATCGGCTTCCACCACTTTTCTGCTCTTTTCTGCTCCGCTATTCATCCAAACTTTATTTATTACCTAAAAATGCAAAATTAATTAATAAAAATATTTATTCTTGAAAACAAAGAAAATACAGAATATGGGATAAAATGTAGAATTAATGCACAAAAGATGAGTTAAATGGCAAGAAAAATATATAGAAATATGTACTTTTTAGCACTCATCAAATACCCCCAAACCTGAATTTTACTTGTCCTCAAGTAAAACAAAACTAAGGAAATCCTACCTATACCACTATCGCTGGTCTCTCGAATGCATTTAGCGTATGCACTAAGCCTTTTAAACCACTAAGTGTCCCTAGTGGACGAGTGAAGTCTCGTGAAGGTTTGCTTAGAACGTACCTACAAAGTTCTAGGTCAAAATATAAGCTCAGATTCCATCAAATGTGACATGTGCAAGTCAGTTTAAGCTCACAGCAAAATGGAGATGTCAATCTAGCTATCAAAGGCACAATCCTAGCACTGATAACAAATAAAGACATGTGATAAGAGTGTAAAGTGTATCTACACATGTGTAAAGAAAGATCGGATGTTATGACTACTAATCACCAAGAGATAGTTTCTCAGGCTAAGAACCAAGGTCGAAATCTAGCTAGCTGTCCGGACTTTACGAGAATTGTGAATGAGTTGGAGGTATTTCACAATTACTCGCGTTGTACATCAATGGCATACACCCTTCCTTGCTTATTACAATAAAACAAAAAATGACTCTTTACATGACTCTTATTTATATTGACTACTCTCTTTTATTTTTGGATAAGAGAGAACTATTTTCTTTACATGACACAAATGGAATTTGAATACTTGATTATTATTATTTTTCTGATTTTTCTGAATATATACATCGTTTTTTTTTTTTTTTTGGAACAAGGAAACACTTTTGATACATAAGGAAAAAGAAACAAAAAATTACATGACACTTCGCAAGAGGTAGCCCTTTTTGATGCACCCAGTTAAATTCGATGGTTGTTTTTCTTAATGTAACCTCCACCTTCTATCCCAACCAACCAAAGAACAAGCTAGTCAAGTTTCGTTCAGTATTCTAAAGTGATTGGCAATCGTGACTTCCTATCAAACACCTTGAAGATCGAGGCCATACATGTATTGGTAGATCGTGCGCGTGCAATTTTCTTATCACTATGTGAATTGTGCTAGAATCAGGGTGCCTAAATATCTAGACTAAGACTCCTAATAATTACATATTTGCACAAGAGTCAACATTTCAAGGTAAATGAGCTCCATTTTTATGTTTTTATCATTTTTCTAATTTTTTTTGGAATTTTTCAATTTTTTTTCAAAAAGATGGAGTTTTGTTTTCAATTATGGCATATTATCGTGGTATCTACTCTATACCCCCAAAACCTAAACTAAACATTGTCCTCAATGTTTAAAAATATGGAAAGAATTAAAATGCAACATATGGAAAGGGACATGCTGAGTAGAGTAAAAGGAGAGAGAATACCCGATTTCGGCGAAAGCAGAATTAAAACTCCGTTATCCAAGGCAAAACTCCAACTTATTCGGAGTCACAATGGATGAGCACAAAATATATACAAAAGGAAATTTAACTAACACATTATCTACAAGAAAATTTGGTTTTTAATGGGATTGGACTTTTTGGGAAAAATTTGGTTTTGTCGGGAGACATTTGGAAACTTTTGGTTTTTTTTTTTTTTTTTTTTTTAAAAAGAAAATAAAATTTGGTTTTTGAATGGGAGCAAGCCCACTGTTGGTTTTGTGTTTGCTTTGGCTCAGCTGGTTTGAAAACGTTTGGTGAAACTGAGTCCAAAATCTCGGCCTAGAATTTGGGTACTCGGCCCACTAACGAGTTAACCTAGCGTGATCGGTTACAAGCTCAGCTGGGTTTAAAAACCCAGAATACAAAATACCAGTCCAAGCTCACAAAAATTAAATACAAGCCCACAAATTAAACAAACAAGCCCACAAAAATTAATTACAAACCCAACAGAAAATAAAAAGCCCAAAAATTGGCTTTAATATTACAAGCCCACAATTAAAAATTGGAAGCCCACAATTCGGGTTCTCTTAAATGGGTTACCTTTTAAGCACAGCCCAGCTGCTCTGATATTGTTGCAAAAACCCAGTTGGGCTTTGGTTCTTTTCCTTGGTGGCGTCCCAGCAGAGGAAAACATGTTCAGAACAGCAGGCCCAACAGCAAATGAAGTGAAGCAGATGCAGATGCAAATGCTATGCAGTGAAATGCAAAAATAGCTAATAAAACTACAAGAAAAACACAGCACCAATCCCCGGCAACGACGCCAAAAACTTGGTGGGCCCGGAGGAGTGTGAAAATTAAGCGATAAAAACGGGCCTACAGTAATACCGCAAGTGCACGGTCGTCAGTTGTAGCTCGTGCAAGTACGGGTCGATCCACAGAGACTGGGAGTGTTTTGGAGTTTTCTAGCTATTTGGGCTCTAAATTGCTATTGGGCTTCTAATTGTGCTTTGGGCTTAGTGGGTTTGTTTGTAATGATGAAGTGCTTTAGGCCTTGGGCCTTTGAATGATTTTGGAATGAACTGTGAACTTGGGCTCAACAGTTCAATTGTGAACTGGGCTTGGGTTTTTTTTCTTACCTTGATGTGACAAATCTCCTCAATTAGCATCGACCCATGTCTTCTCTGCTTCTCCTGGTGCCTTTCCGATACCTTGATTTCTTCTCTAGGTCACCTACTTCATCAACCTCTCACGCTTAGGGTTTCAGGGAAGAAACGTGAGAGATTGAGGGAATAGGGGGCTAGATAGTTAGGGGGTGATGATGGGTTGGTAGTTTAGGGATGATGTGAGACAGGTAGAGGTGGTGGCGCGGCAGTTGCAGGGAGTGGTGGTGGTTCTGCAACTGTCGGGGTAGGGGAGAAAAAGGGAGAAGAAGAAGAAAGAGAAGAGAACAGAAGAATGGTCGATGTTTTTAGGTTAATAGGTATAGGTTGCTAGTGTGTGAGGCGGGGTATCAAAGTTCTATATTGGCGAATCTGAGTCACTGGATGCGAAGCTGTAGGTGAATCGGATGGCTACCCCTGAAGAGGCTGGTAGCGACCGTCGGATGTCTTGATACAACGAAGTTAACGGCGAAGATCGAGGTTAGGTGCTGTAGTGTTTAGCGGAAGTATCGATATTTGATGCACATGCATAGGAGCGACCGTAGGATTCAAATGCAATCTAATCTGAAGGCTTGGAAATTAAGCACTACGGTGTTTGACAAGAACCTCGGATTTTGATGCACTCTACTGAAGCGACCATTGGATTTCGATGATCCAATCCGACGGCTGAATATGAAGGCGGGTATGGATATTGGAAATGGGTTTGGGTGAGGGTTTTGGGCCTTGGGTATGCCAAGCCCATATCTTCTTTAAGAACAATTCTTCCTCTTCAAGCCCACTTCTAGCCTTTTGGTCTTGTGCACAACATTCTTCGCTGCTTCCTTGTGTAATTCCTCCCGGCTTTTCACTACTTTTCTGCTCTTTTCGCTCCGCTATTCATCCAAACTTTATTTATTACCTAAAAATGCAAAATTAATTAATAAAAATATTTATTCTTGAAAACAATGAAAATACAGAATATGGGATAAAATGTAGAATTAATGCACAAAAGATGAGTTAAATGCCAAGAAAAATATATAGAAATATGCACTTTTTAGAACTCATCAAATACCCCCAAACCTGAATTTTACTTGTCCTCAAGTAAAACAAAACTAAGGAAATCCTACCTATACCACTGTCGCTGGTCTCTCGAATGCATTTAGCGTATGCACTAAGCCTTTTAAACCACTAAGTGTCCCTAGTGGACGAGTGAAGTCTCGTGAAGGTTTGCTTAGAACGTACCTACAAAGTTCTAGGTCAAAATATAAGCTCAGATTCCATCAAATGTGACATGTGCAAGTCAGTTTAAGCTCACAGCAAAATGGAGATGTCAATCTAGCTATCCAAGGCACAATCCTAGCACTGATAACAAATAAAGACATGTGATAAGAGTGTAAAGGGTATCTACACATGTGTAAAGAAAGATCGGATGTTATGACTACTAATCACCAAGAGATAGTTTCTCAGGCTAAGAACCAAGGTCGAAATCTAGCTAGCTGTCCGGACTTTACGAGAATTGTGAATGAGTTGGAGGTATTTCACAATTACTCGCGTTGTACATCAATGGCATACATCCTCCTTGCTTATTACAATGAAACAACAAAATGACTATTTACATGACTCTTATTTACATTGACTACTCTCTTTTATTTTTGGAACAAGAGAGGATGAAATTGATAAATACTTGATTGATTTTTTATTTTTTTTTCATTTTTTTTTTCATTTTTTTTTTTTTTTTGACAAGGAGACACTTTTGATACATATACAAAAGGAAACAAAAAATTACATGACACTTTGCAAGAGGTAGCCCTTTTTGATGCACCCAGTTAAATTCGATGGTTGTTTTTCTTAATGTAACCTCCACCTTCTATCCCAACCAACCAAAGAACAAGCTAGTCAAGTTTCGTTCAGTATTCTAAAGTGATTGGCAATCGTGACTTCCTATCAAACACCTTGAAGGTCGAGGCTATACATGTATTGGTAGATCGTGCGCGTGCAAATTTCTTATCACTATGTGAATTGTGCTAGAATCAGGGTGCCTAAGTATCTAGACTAAGACTCCTAATAATTACATATTTGCACAAGAGTCAACATTTCAAGGTAAATGAGCTCCATTTTTATGTTTTTTTTTTTTTTTTCAATTTTTTATTTTTTATTTTCATTTTTCATTTTTTTCAAAAAGAGGGAGTTCTTGTTTTCAATTATGGCATATTATCAAAGTATCTACTTTTCACCCCCAAACCTAAACTAAACATTGTCCTCAATGTTTCAAAATATGAACAAAATTATAATACAACATATGAAGAGGATCATGTTGAGTAGAGAAAAAGGAAAGAGAATACCCGATTTCGGCGAAAGCAAGATTAGAACTCCGTTATTCAAGGAAAAAAATCCAACATATTTCAGCCGAGATCATATTGGATTAGCAAAATATATACAAAAGGAACAAAAGGGTTTTAAGAAATTTTATCTACTGGATTATATACAAAAATTCACCATACACTAACAATCTAAAGAGTTGAGGATCAACCCAAAAGACAAAGTGTAGAGGTTTCAACAGCTTCACACAAATATAACAGGAAAGAAACGCAAGTGAAACTGTGAAACAAAATGAGCTACCCCCAAACCTGGATTTTTCAATGGATAAAATTTTGGAAACAAAATCTCGCAGTTTTGGGGGTTCCTCATGCACAAGATCTAACTCAAAGTGTACTTTGCTATGGACGGGCAAACATGCCATTTCCAACTGTGGTTCCTCAAAGATATTATATTTAGATGCAAAATGGTCCAAGAGGACTTGGGAAGCACACAGTTCCAAACCTAGATTAAGCATTCTCAGAAAAATTGGTTTTACAATATTGGTACAAACCAAATCTAGGTTGGTTGGAAGGCCATCAGATTGTGACTCATGTAGGAGAATAGGCACGTCATTATCAATCAAATCAAAATCTCCTAAATCATCTACACATGTCACATCATGCTCACAATCATCAATCAAATTAGCAAGTTCACAATCAGAATCATCAACATCATCAACAGATTTGTCCTCATGCATCGGCAATTCAATGGAAACATCATATGGAATACTAGAAGAGATATCATTCATTAAGGTCTGGGCAGAGAAGCCTAATGTATTTGAACCCAAAGGTTCCATAACATCATCAGTATAGACATGTTCTTCTAATATAACATCATAATTATTATCATCCTCAACAAAACAAGAGTGTCCTTCCCTAAAAACTATAGTGTTTCTATTCCACTCATTTACCTCTAGATTAGGTTCATGTTCAATATGACTATCATGAGTAGGGTTAAAAACACTATTTTGATAATTAATTTCATTAGGGATAACAATGCTGCTATGATCATTCAATGTATGCATTTCTAAACTAGCAGTGTTTTGTTTGAGGAGATTGATGTTTTCCATTATAGATTTCATACAAGGGCTCATGTGAAATTGTTCGTCCTCCCCTTGTGGTGATTGATACATGGGTGCATGGTCGTTAAGGTCTATAAATGGTTGATCGCAACCTTGAAAAGGTTGATTATGGTCCCAATAACCATCATCATAATAATATGAAGGTTCTACAAACCTTGGAATTTCTCCAGTCCGCCTAAATTCATGGAAAATATAGCAATTCGCAATAGTGTGGTCTAAGCCATCACATGCGGGACAAGGATAGATTTAAGGTTGCCTAGGAAAGTTAGATGTGACAGATTCCTCATGTGCTTGCTTTTCTAAAGCTGCGACTCGAGCTTCTAATTGATCCATAAGTGATGATTGTGTGAGTGAGGCTCTAGCAGAATGTTCATTTTCACGTTGCGATGAATGATGCATGTATGAATAGTCATTAGGGTTCATGTATTGCGGCTCGGGACTTTGAAAATGTCCATAATAATTTTTATGACTATTGACATCATGGTCCGTGGAAGGTTCATAACGTGAAGTTTGTCCACACGCAAGTTCTCTAAGGGATTTGTTGTATTCCCCAACTGTAGACCAAGATCTAGACATGATTGGGCTCAAAAGCTAAGTAACTATATTACAAAGCCCAAAATTTGGTTTTTAATGGGTTTGGATTTTTGGGAAAAATTTGGTTTTGGTGGGATAAAAGAAAAAAAAAAAATTTGGTTGTTAATGTGGGAGCAAAATAAAATTTGGTTTTAAAATTTGGGAGCAAGTAAAAATTTTGGTTTTTGAATGGGAGAGAAAATATTTATTTATTTATTTATTTATTTTAAAAGATAATAAAATTTGGTTTTTGAATGGGAGCAAGCCCACTGTTGGTTTTGTGTTTGCTTTGGCTCAGCTGGTTTGAAAACGTTTGGTGAAACTGAGTCCAAAATCTCGGCCTAGAATTTGGGTACTCGGCCCACTAACGAGTTAACCTAGCGTGATCGGTTACAAGCTCAGCTGGGTTTAAAAACCCAGAATACAAGATACCAGTCCAAATTAAACAAGCTCACAAAAATTAAATACAAGCCCACAAATTAAACAAACAAGCCCACAAAAATTAATTACAAACCCAACAGAAAATAAAAAGCCCAAAAATTGACTTTAATATTATAAGCCCACAATTAAAAATTGGAAGCCCACAATTCGGGTTCTCTTAAATGGGTTACCTTTTAAGCACAGCCCAGCTGCTCTGATATTGTTGCAAAAACCCAGTTGGGCTTTGGTTCTTTTCCTTGGTGGCGTCCCAGCAGAGGAAAAACTGGTTCAGAACAGCAGGTCCAACAGCAAATGAAGTGAAGCAGATGCAGATGCAAATGCTATGCAGTGAAATGCAAAAATAGCTAATAAAACTACTAGAGAAACAAACCCGAGTCCCCGGCAGCGGCGCCAAAAACTTGGTGGGCCCGGGAAAGCGTATAAAATTGAAGCGAAATGAAACGGGCCTACAGTAATACCGCAAGTGCACGGTCGTCAGTTGTAGCTTGTGCAAGTACGGGTCGATCCACAGAGACTGGGAGTATTTTGGAGTTTTCTAGCTATTTTGGGCTCCTAAACTGTTGTTGGTTAACTATGAAGCCTTTTGGGCTTTGGGCTTAGGGTACCTTTAGATTATAGGCTTGTTTGAAAATGAAGTGAACTGAGCTTGGGATCAGTTGGTCTTGAAGTGCACTAGGCTTGGCCTTTGAAGTGCACTGGGCTTTGAGTGTCAATGGGCTTCTAGATTAACCCAAGACTGAACGAACTGAACTGAGTTGGGCCTTAGGTTTCTAAGCAGATACAGTGGGCTTTTGTAATGACTGGACTTGTAGCCCAGAATTGAACTGGACCTGGAGCAGCAGCAGTGGTGGCTTCAGCAGCAGCAGAAGCAGTGCATAGCAGCAGCAACAGCAACAGCAAGTAGTAGCAGCTGGGGGAGAACTGGCAGCAAGGCCAGGGAAGGAAAAGGGCAGAAAATCCAAAAAGACCTAGTGCAGCTGGAGCTAAACAAGGCAGCAGAGCACTAGGCCAAGGTAAAACATGGATATTTACAATGGCAAAAGCAAACAGCAAACAACAGTGATGATGGTGAAGGTGACAATGGCATATACATGGAAGCAACACAGGGAAAAGGGATGCGAATTTACAATGGCATGGCAGTGATAAATCAAAGACAATGGCCAAGGGCCAAAGGCAAAGGAAGAACAGGGCACAAAACAGTTATAAAAACAGCTATAAAAACAGTGATAGGAAGCCACAAAAACAGATAGATAACAAAGAAGAACAGGAAAGATGCTAGGCAGTGGCTGTTTTTTTGGTTAAATCCTTGTCCCTAATGGAGCTAGGTGGAGGTTCTAGCCTGCCTATGTTCCAGGGCATACATAAATGGAATGGAAGGAGAAGAAGCTTGTCCAACTGTTTTACTCCTAGCATTGACTGTCTTTTAACAGCACAATCAATCACAAGCAACAGTGGACACTAAATTCCTCCATTTCTCAATCAGCTCAATTTACATGAATTCTAACCTAAACTTCCACTACTAACAGTGAACAAACTTAACATAAACATGAACATGAGCTTGATATAAATTGTAACAATCACACACTCAAATTAAATACATGTTGGAGTTCTGAACAGCTAAAATTAACAATGCATTTGAATTGAGAATCATGGAATTGAAAAGATTGATAACCCTCAAAGCTACAGTTCATGGAAATAACAAACTAAACTATTCTACTGATGCTCTGGTTAATCCAGGCATAAGTTTTGCAACACACAACACCCAGCTCTATTTATAGCTTACAGACAATCCCCAAATTCCCCAAAAATTAGGGTTTTCCAAAATCACACAAATTCCCAAATTAAACAGTAATTGGGTTTAATTACCTACCCTATTTCACCCACTCTATCTTCTCTATACTCTTCTCAACAATAATCAGGGTTTTTATGATTTTCCCCAAATTGACTGTGAACTAGGGTTTAGGATTTTTACCTCACCAACTGTGATGAGACAATTCCATCTTCGACCCATACTTCTTCTGGTTCCCTTGCGTAATTCCCATGCTTCAATTTCATCTCTAGGTCACCTACTTCATCAACCTCTCACGCTTAGGGTTTCAGGGAAGAAACGTGAGAGATTGAGGGAATAGGGGGCTAGATAGTTAGGGGGGGATGATGGGTTGGTAGTTTAGGGATGATGTGAGACAGGTAGAGGTGGTGGCGCGGCAGTTGCAGGGAGTGGTGGTGGTTCTGCAACTGTCGGGGTAGGGGAGAAAGAGGGAGAAGAAGAAAGAGAAGAGAACAGAAGAATGGTCGATGTTTTTAGGTTAATAGGTATAGGTTGCTAGTGTGTGAGGCGGGGTATCAAAGTTCTATATTGGCGAATCTGAGTCACTGGATGCGAAGCTGTAGGTGAATCGGATGGCTACCCCTGAAGAGGCTGGTAGCGACCGTCGGATGTCTTGATACAACGAAGTTAACGGCGAAGATCGAGGTTAGGTGCTGTAGTGTTTAGCGGAAGTATCGATATTTGATGCACATGCATAGGAGCGACCGTAGGATTCAAATGCAATCTAATCTGAAGGCTTGGAAATTAAGCACTACGGTGTTTGACAAGAACCTCGGATTTTGATGCACTCTACTGAAGCGACCATTGGATTTCGATGATCCAATCCGACGGCTGAATATGAAGACGGGTATGGATATTGGAAATGGGTTTGGGTGAGGGTTTTGGGCCTTGGGTATGCCAAGCCCATATCTTCTTTAAGAACAATTCTTCCTCTTCAATCCCACTTCTAGCCTTTTGGTCTTGTGCACAACATTCTTCGCGGCTTCCTTGTGTAATTCCTCCCGGCTTTTCACTACTTTTCTGCTCTTTTCGCTCCGCTATTCATCCAAACTTTATTTATTACCTAAAAATGCAAAATTAATTAATAAAAATATTTATTCTTGAAAACAATGAAAATACAGAATATGGGATAAAATGTAGAATTAATGCACAAAAGATGAGTTAAATTCCAAGAAAAATATATAGAAATATGCACTTTTTAGCACTCATCAAATACCCCCAAACCTGAATTTTACTTGTCCTCAAGTAAAACAAAACTAAGGAAATCCTACCTCTCTCGAATGCATTTAGCGTATGCACTAAGCCTTTTAAACCACTAAGTGTCCCTAGTGGACGAGTGAAGTCTCGTGAAGGTTTTCTTAGAACGTACCTACAAAGTTCTAGGCCAAAATATAAGCTCATATTCCATCAAATGTGACATGTGCAAGACAGTTTAAGCTCACAGCAAAATGGAGATGTCAATCTAGCTATCTAAGGCACAATCCTAGCACTGATAACAAATAAAGACATGTGATAAGAGTGTAAAGTGTATCTACACATGTGTAAAGAAAGATCGGATGTTATGACTACTAATCACCAAGAGATAGTTTCTCAGGCTAAGAACTGAGGTCGAAATCTAGCTAGCTGTCCGGACTTTACGAGAATTGTGAATGAGTTGGAGGTATTTCACAATTACTCGCGTTGTACATCAATGGCATACACCCTTCCTTGCTTATTACAATGAAACAACAAAATGACTATTTACATGACTCTTATTTACATTGACTACTCTCTTTTATTTTTGGAACAAGAGAGGATGGAATTGATAAATACTTGATTGATTTTTTCATTTTTTTCATTTTTTTTTTCTGAATATATACATCATTTTTTTTTTTTTTTTGATAAAGAAACACTTTTGATACATATACAAAAGGAAACAAAAGATTACATGACACTTTGCAAGAGGTAGCCCTTTTTGATGCACCCAGTTAAATTCGATGGTTGTCTTTCTTAATGTAACCTCCACCTTCTATCCCAACCAACCAAAGAACAAGCTAGTCAAGTTTCGTTCAGTATTCTAAAGTGATTGGCAATCGTGACTTCCTATCAAACACCTTGAAGATCGAGGCTATACATGTATTGGTAGATCGTGCGCGTGCAAATTTCTTATCACTATGTGAATTGTGCTAGAATCAGGGTGCCTAAATATCTAGACTAAGACTCCTAATAATTACATATTTGCACAAGAGTCAACATTTCAAGGTAAATGAGCTCCATTTTTATGTTTTGTTTTTTTCAATTTTTAAATTTTTTATTTTGATTTTTCAATTTTTTTTGGAATTTTTCAATTTTTTCAAAAAGATGGAGTTTTGTTTTCAATTATGGCATATTATCGTGGTATCTACTCTATACCCCCAAACCTAAACTAAACATTGTCCTGAATGTTTAAAAATATGGAAAGAATTAAAATGCAACATATGGAAAGGGACATGCTGAGTAGAGTAAAAGGAGAGAGAATACCCGATTTCGGCGAAAGCAGAATTAAAACTCCGTTATCCAAGGCAAAACTCCAACATATTCAGAGTCACAATGGATGAGCACAAAATATATACAAAAGGAAATTGAACTAACACATTATCTACAAGAAAATTTGGTTTTTAATGGGATTGGACTTTTTGGGAAAAATTTGGTTTTGTCGGGAGACATTTGGTTTTGATGGGAAAAAGAAAAATTTTGGTTTTTAGGGAAACATTTGGAAAACTTTGGTTTTTATGGGAGAAATTTTTGATTTTTGAATGGGAGAGAAAATATTTATTTAAGAAAATAAATTTGTTTTCTTTTTTTCTTTTTTTTTTTGAATTTGGGAGCAAGCCCACTGTTGGTCCTCTAATGGAATGGGAGGAAGGCTGCGGCCCACGAAACACTAAGTTTTAATTTTGAAAGTTTAATTTGGCCCAGTTGGTTAAGGCCCGATGTTTGTTTTAAAACTTTGGTTTCGAGGTCCACTCTTGAGTGGAAACAAGCCCACAATCGGTTACAAGCTCAGCTGGGTTTAAACCCAGAGTCCAAAATACAAGTCCAATGAAAGAATTTAAACAAGCCCACAAATTAAACAAACAAGCCCACAAAAATTAATTACAAACCCAACAGAAAATAAAAAGCCCAAAAATTGGCTTTAATATTACAAGCCCACAATTAAAAATTGGAAGCCCACAATTCGGGTTCTCTTAAATGGGTTACCTTTTAAGCACAGCCCAGCTGCTCTGATATTGTTGCAAAAACCCAGTTGGGCTTTGGTTCTTTTCCTTGGTGGCGTCCCAGCAGAGGAAAAACAGGTTCAGAACAGCAGGTCCAACAACAAATGAAGTGAAGCAGATGCAGATGCAAATGCTATGCAGTGAAATGCAAAAATAGCTAATAAAACTACTAGAGAAACAAACCCGAGTCCCCGGCAGCGGCTCCAAAACTTTGTAGGCATTTAAAGGTGTGAAAATAAGACAATAAATGGATGCCTACAGTGATACCTGCAAGTGCACAGGGTCAGTTGTAGCTTGTGTGCAAGAACAGGGTCATTCCACAGGGACTTGGGGTGTATTGAGGCATTCCTAAGCTAGTTAATCTAAATGCAATGAGTGACAATGACACAATGAAGCAAAGAGAGCAAAACAGGGCCTATACAAGGTGAGTTAAAGGTGACAGTGGCATATACAATGGTATGGTAGTGGCAATGTGGTAGTGATAAATCAAGACAGTTGCAAACCAAGGCCTAAGCCAAGGGCAATGGCAGGGGAGCAAAACTACAGATACAAAACAGAGAAACAACACAACTAGGTTATGAATCCACCTTGTGACCTAGCCAGATAGTGTAATTCTATGTTAAATACCTGTCCCTAATGGAGCTAGGTGAAGGTTCAAGCCTGCCTATGTTCCAGGGAATACATAAGTGGAATGGAAGGAGAAGAAGCTTGTCCAACTGTTTTACTCCTAGCATTGACTGTCTTTTAACAGCACAATCAATCACAAGCAACAGTGGACACTAAATTCCTCCATTTCTCAATCAGCTCAATTTACATGAATTCTAACCTAAACTTCCACCACTAACAGTGAACAAACTTAACATTTGAGGAACTAAACATTAAACACTAAACATAACAGTAAACTAACAGTGAACTATTGAGAAAACAGCAATGAAGGGAGACAATAAACAAGAGTGATGAAAGAACACTAGGATGTTGAATCCACCATTAACCTAAGGGATATTCTACTCACAGCTAAGATAATTACCAAAGTGCTAATTGTCTGATTAAAGCACAACTAGTCTAAGGGCTTAGCAACACTGAACATGAGCTGCACATGATGAAGACTATCTCAGCTGGTTCATAATTTCATCTAGTCCTAGCATTTGAGGTTCAGAACATGATAGACATGAAGATAAACATACATTAACAGTTGACAGTGAAACAAAACATGAATTTAAACACAATAACATAACATGGGAAGCACATAACAGTGGATAAACTTAGAACAATTGAGGAACTAAACATTAACATCACATAGTATTAAACATAAAACATCACAGTGAACATAAATGGAACAACACAAAAATTGGAGAGACTGGCTAATCCAGTTCTCCCAAAATCAAACCAAATGACACTGGCTATTCCAGCATAGCTCTACAACAACACCCACAAGTCCTATTTATACCCAATTTACATAATTAGGGTTTACAATTTTCCCCCAAATTCAAAATAGGGCAGTTAGGGTTTCTGATTTCTCACCTAATTAGATGGGACAATTGCTCCATCTCTTCGACCCATACTTCTTCTGCTTCCCTTGCGTAATTCCCATGCTTCAATTTCATCTCTAGGTCACCTACTTCATCAACCTCTCACGCTTAGGGTTTCAGGGAAGAAACGTGAGAGATTGAGGGAATAGGGGGCTAGATAGTTAGGGGGTGATGATGGGTTGGTAGTTTAGGGATGATGTGAGACAGGTAGAGGTGGTGGCGCGGCAGTTGCAGGGAGTGGTGGTGGTTCTGCAACTGTCGGGGTAGGGGAGAAAGAGGGAGAAGAAGAAAGAGAAGAGAACAGAAGAATGGTCGATGTTTTTAGGTTAATAGGTATAGGTTGCTAGTGTGTGAGGCGGGGTATCAAAGTTCTATATTGGCGAAACTGAGTCACTGGATGCGAAGCTGTAGGTGAATCGGATGGCTACCCCTGAAGAGGCTGGTATCGACCGTCGGATGTCTTGATACAACGAAGTTAACGGCGAAGATCGAGGTTAGGTGCTGTAGTGTTTAGCGGAAGTATCGATATTTGATGCACATGCATAGGAGCGACCGTAGGATTCAAATGCAATCTAATCTGAAGGCTTGGAAATTAAGCACTACGGTGTTTGACAAGAACCTCGGATTTTGATGCACTCTACTGAAGCGACCATTGGATTTCGATGATCCAATCCGACGGCTGAATATGAAGGCGGGTATGGATATTGGAAATGGGTTTGGGTGAGGGTTTTGGGCCTTGGGTATGCCAAGCCCATATCTTCTTTAAGAACAATTCTTCCTCTTCAAGCCCACTTCTAGCCTTTTGGTCTTGTGCACAACATTCTTCGCGGCTTCCTTGTGTAATTCCTCCCGGCTTTTCACTACTTTTCTGCTCTTTTCGCTCCGTTATTCATCCAAACTTTATTTATTACCTAAAAATGCAAAATTAATTAATAAAAATATTTATTCTTGAAAACAATGAAAATACAGAATATGGGATAAAATGTAGAATTAATGCACAAAAGATGAGTTAAATGCCAAGAAAAATATATAGAAATATGCACTTTTTAGCACTCATCACTCACATCGATTAATCTCCCGCAATTTTTATTTCATTGGAAAATAAAAACTTGCTCAAATTAGTGAACTTTGACCTGTCACAATCATGTACATGTGAGCATTTGAAACCAAAAAAATAAGTAAGGTATGCACTCAAATAATTACTTAAAAATCAAATGAAACATATCACTTCAAGTTTCTCTTAAATTTCAAACAAAGATTCAAAGTTATATAGTCATAACATCATACATATACTTATAACTTTCTACTATGCATATTATCAAACACATATGGTGCATTAGTTTAATTTCTAACAATAATCTTCTTTTTCATTACCAAAACAACAACATAAAGAAATAAAAATCCAAACATATTTTTAATATAATTTATTACATTTCTCCAATCTCAAGTATCATGTCCCCTATTTTAGATAGACATACACAACGATTTTGAAATTACCACATCTCTCAATTTAAAAATTCAAATGGAAAACTTCAAATTGGATTTTGAAGATTAATTCCTGATCTATGAGCTTCATGTTACGCTATTTCAAAATATCTACACAAAGATTAGCAAAAACGAATTCATATAGCAATAAATTTCTGCCCGACAGAATTTTTCAGATACGTTATTTAGTATTCTAAGATACTTTAAAAATACTTTTAGTGCTTCAAAAATTCTGAATTTCGGCGTGGATTATCCTCATGATGTCTAGTATGTCTAGTAAATATTTCTAGACACAATTCATTCTCATGTCGGAGATAAAAATAAAACTCAAAAACATGTTCAAAAATATTTGTTTATCATCAATATTTTATGCTAAAAATTCATGAATAGATATCAACCATTTTACAATCCTAGTCTATAACATAAAATTAACTTTAGGTATCAGGTTACCTAAAATCTCAATCGTCATTTTCAATCGTCAAAGAAAAATTATTTCGATTATATTTCTATAAAACGAAATAAAATAATGATACTTATCGCGTTTCAGCAATCGTTTTCTTTTGATATCTATGGCAGAATAAAACGTCTTAAAATTGTTGGAACAATTGCTGAATTATGCCTGCAAAACAATCACAAAAAACAAACAAAACAATGTTATGGCTGAGTGCCGGACTAGGTCGCTTTCTTTAAGATGTTTCGCGGCTCTGCCCAAGATTGTGCAAGCAGTTCTTCAATGGTGCGTCGTCCCCAGGATAAAACAGCCGAGATCAATCTCTTACACAATCACTCTTGCACGGTGAGAGGATGTGAAACTTCTACACTTCATTCTTGCTCAGAAACTCATTTAGAAAAATAAGAGATGTTCACACACTTATTTTTCTTTCTCACAAAAATTCATTTTTATGTAAAACTCAAGAAACATAAATGAAAACTCTCTATAAGAAAAAGGATCCTAAAACTCTTCTTCTTCTCATTTTGTTTTTCCAACCAAAATTCTGATTTATACTCAAGAGTTTCAAAATATTTAAGTGCTATATGAAAATGTTATTATGGTGGAGTTAACACCATTAAAACCACAAATATATAACGGTCAAATTTTAATGAAAAATTAAATTTTCTTTTTGGAAAACATTATTAAGATGTTAATTAACATCATTAACTCATTCAAGAAAAAACGGTTTTTGACATTAACTCAAAACAAATTTATTCTTTAAGAGAGAATAATTATCACATTTAAACCATTTAAATGAGACACTAATTTTTGGAAATCAATAATGGTTTTAAAACATATATTCTCAACAAACAGTAATTTAGGGGTCTCTGGTGAAATTGGAGATTAAGGTTTAAATTGATATTGTTGAAATGAGTTAGGAAGAAAGAACTGGAAAAAAGGTGAAGTCAGATTCAATAATATGATGAGAGATTCAAGTCTGTATAGTGTTGATCAAGTTGCAGAAGCTACAGAAGAATTTGAAAAGAATTGGTGGTGGAACTATGGAGGAATTGAGCTGCAGTTAGAGACGGCACTGGTGCACAGGAAGCTGGGATGGTGAAAGGTGGAAGACAAGAACAGAAGATGGTGAAGCTTTAAATTACTGGTGGTTGAAATGGAAGGACTGTAGAGAATGGAGCAGTTGTGGTTGCAATGGAATTATGGAGATTATGAGTTTATTCTTGATATGAAGCTACAAGGTGTGGATTGTGTTATGAAGTGTGGGTTCAACTGGTTGGGATGCACCACTGGTCGTGTTGAGGTTTGATATATGGATTAGAGATGAGATAATGGCTCAAGTACTGAGTTGTTGATGCTAATGGTTTGTGCTAGTCTGGTGCTGTTTTGAGCTGACACAGTGGTGCTAAATGCAGGAGAACAAGCATTGCATGAGTTGGAATTGGAAGGAGATGTTTCTGAATTGAAGTTGTTGTTGTTGCTATTGTTACAGGGAGTGAAGGCATGTGACAGTGTTTTTGAGATGGTGGCTTTGAGCAGGTGTTGATGATTGCCATGGCAAACTATGTTGCAGGTGGCTTGTGATGATACAAAGGTTCTGGTGTTGTGTGTGTATAGGTGGTTGCAGTTAGCTGAGAGAAGAATATGAAGATTGACTTAAGGTGAAAGCTAGTAATGGAGATGATATTGTGGAAAATGGTGATTTTGATACAAGGGAAGCTATAATGGAGGAGTTCAGTTGTGTTGCTGCATTTGGTGAGCTATAGAGAATGCCCCTGATGATGCTGCACTGAGATGGCCGAGTTGCAATTATGAATATGTTGATCCAGCTGATGGTGTTTCGGAGGGTGCAGTCTTGTTATGGATTGAAGAGAAAAGTGCAATGGCTCGGGCCAAGGCCACTCAGCTCAGCTGAGTCTGGCTAGCTATCTAACTCGTCTGTCTGACTCATGATCTTACTGAGTTAGTCAATTGACTCTGTCGACCTGACCGATTTGACCCATTGACCGGTGACCGGGTGGAATTTGCCGGACACTTGAGATGCTTGTCGACGACTTTTCCGGCCAAGTTCCGGTGATGGAACCAGTTTTCCGGCGACCACTTTTGGGACATATTTTCACATGGATATTCCTCATATATGGGCTTGGTGGACATCTTTGTATTGGACTTTGGAGACTTGACCTAGTTTTGAAAAAAAAACTACAAAAGGAAAGAGACTTCTACAACTTTGGATATCACGTGTTCTACTTGGAGCTTTGGAGATAGCGGCGACTAGGGTTTGCTTTCGTTATTTTTCATCTTCTTTACTTTAATATTATGATGATGAACTCCATTAACATGAATAACTAAATACAATTATTGGTTATGGGATAAAGTTGATTTCATCAAAAATGTTATTTGATTCGATGAATTAGTTTTGTCTCAATTCTATCGTTTATGATTCATCGTTTTTATTATCATATGATTTGAATGCTAGTTTGGTTGAGTCCGGAATCAATTGGATTTGTTTTCATCTCTATAGCTATATTAGAGTTTTCAATACGTAAAAGTTGTTAATCTCTGATTTCTAGTAGCATCTTGTAGTTAGTTCTTGTAGTGACACGTCTTACTAATCGCATATGAATCATAACCTTTGTTAAAACGAATTAGTACTTTTACACGTTTGTTTGCATTGATTAGTCTTATTTCATAGAACTTATTTCTCTTAGAGAGTTAAACTTAATTGTACTTTTACACTTCAGGTTGCTTTCTAGGTAGATTTCACAATAGCATCTTTTAGTGTTGTTTGTGATAAAATCAGGAAATAAACGGGATACTCTTGCGATCAAAATATCCTAGGACTTTTGATAATTGCGAGATTAAAATACCAATTCTAGTCATTGATGAAAATACATGTTTGTGAATGATACTATCCCGTGAACAATGTCTTCTCCTTATTGATTATTCCAATTATTTTATTTGCTTTGCTTAATTTTATTGCTTTCATAAAAAACCCTCATTGGTTATTTAAGAATTTGAAAATTGCATAACAGCAATTGCCTCTCTGTGGATACGAACTCTTTCCTACCTTATACTTAATCCATATTACTTGTGAGTGAGAAAGTGAAATTATTTTTGACGCATACAACAGCGATCGGATAAAAACTTTCATAACCAAAATTTTCCCATGTTTGTGGTGCTAATCAGTTCGACACTTTCTTTCGACATCAAGATCGACAAGACCGCTCGCTCGAGCACGAGCAGCTTGCATTATAGCAACAACATACAAGGCAACTTGGGCATTGATTATAACGAAGCGACCGGACAATCCATTTGCATCGCGATCGTTGATGTTCATAGTTTCTTCACGAAATTTAGCAAATATGTTATCCCACAACTTGGTAGATGGTTGTTGGGCACCATTGATACTATCTTATGTAAAGAAAACATAGTTTCTGCAAATGCATTCATCTTCGGCTAAGATAAATTTTGGACCCCTAATCTTCTTGTTTCTATTAGATTGAGAATTAGATTGCCAGTTAGCCAGACCAGTTTGTTTGTTTGTCAGCTCCATAGTGGGTGCACAACTGGCAAATCTATTGATTTGCCACACCCATGAGAACCGGCCTAAAGTGGTCTAAGTTCAACTTTGGGCAACATACTTTTAGATTTGTTTAGGGGGAAAGCTGATTTGTTTAGGAGAAAGCTGATATAATTGATATTATAGGGGAAATATATACTGAAATTGACTTTTACATATTATTTTATGTTACATCGCTACCCTCTGACCAAACCCCCTTCCAGCTGAACTGACCATGAGCTTCACTATAACAGCGACAATTGAATCGTTATGCCCAAAGAGGAAGAAAACCACAGGTACTTATTTTGATCTTTTTCCTTAAATTCTTCTCATGTTTTTAAATTATATTTTATTTTTTAAACAAATTCATCTAATTATATTTTAAAGTAACAAACTTTTTCGTGTTCATCATGTTGGTACTTATTCATATTTTTCTGTTCAACAACACACTAAAAGTAACAAACCTTTTTGTACACAAATGAGAAATTAGAGCTTATTTTGGGTATAAAACTTAATAATAGACAACAATAAACACTCTTGTCATCTGTAACATCAAGTGATATATAGCATGTATATGGGAATTCTCGCTGCAGCCGCTCATGTGGCTACAAGCATAGTCCATTTACTATCTTTTACAACCCAATCTGCTGCAGATACATGGGCATGATATCAAATGTAATTGTTTTAGTATAATTATAAAGGAGATTCATGTTTCCATTATGGATCACGGAACTCTACTCAATATGTATTTTTAAGAATTAAAGTGCGTATTTGCATTTGAATAGGTTAGCTGGGATGAATCTGCTGTTGGGGAGCGGCCAAGTCGAGTTTCCATTTGGGATATTGAACCTGTTGTAACTCTTTTCAACATATGTTCGCCCTCTTTCAACCCCATCTTCTAATTCAGGTTCTTAAATGGTATCTTCTAGATCATGAATCTAATGTAGAGAATGCTTTCAAGAGCGCAATTCCGTGGCTTAGAGATAATCTAAGATGTATTAAAGATCCTCAAAGGCAACATCATCAGCACATGGATTGGTGTACATCTACAGACCAGTTCTTTAAGAAAAAGAACATTTTAAGTTTTGATAATATTTCGAAAAAAAAGACAAGGAAAATCAAGAAAACATACCTCTTCAGTTGATATGCACATTCCTTGGTATGCAGTTGTGGTTGCGAGGACGTTACCAAAAGGATACCATGGTCCGTTTAATGTTATCCAGGTGAAATCTTCCTTAAAACAAAAAGAGATGATGAAAATCTTTGGGTCTACTTTTCTTATTTGGAAACCCATATTTGCTCCCCAGAATTTACTAAGAGCTCCCCTAACTTTCCAAGACTTCAGTATATCAGTAGAAAAAATTCTAGCTAGGATGCTATTTTGTTTGATACCAAACTCTCCAGTAAAATCAGGTGGTGCAGGAAGTAAACCTGAGTTACTATGGTTGGCATAATGCTGCGCTAAGGATAAGCCACTAAGATGTCTTTAGAAATTGAAATGATCACCCATTGAAGCAGTAAGGAAATGAGATTTCACTCAGAGCAAGACAAGATGCAGGGATTAAAGAGGATGTGGAAGAGACCATAAAAAGGTTTGAGGATAAAAAGACCCGTGATTATTGGTAAAAACTAAAATAATTATATCTAAATACTAACCAATCCAAATTCGACAACGTCCTATGATTCAAATATTGACACAAAGTACCTAGTACTAGGATGAGTATTCATCAGAGAAGTTTGAGTATACTATATTTTGGGAGATGAATTACCTAGGATCAGAGACAACAAAGCAACACAGAGAGGATGTAGACAATACTACGGTCTCTAAGGTGATATAGGTACCTGGAAGAAAGGTATGTCCGATTTCTATTGGGATATAAAAATATGGCTATCACTGACAAGAGTACACCAAATCTCAAGATAGGGGGGATATACTAATCAACTACAGTTAGTTTTGAATAATAAATTTTTGGTCAAGTTAGTCAATAATTATCCTAATTCTTTGGTTATTATTTTTTTTTAATTGATATTAATAGACTTAGACGTGTATCAGAAACCTACCCAGTGAATCATTAGATTGCATACATATTGCATGGAGAAAGCCAGGATCCTCTCGAAGAATGAGGATTTAAAGTCTGAAAATTTTCCGTGTAGAAAACAAAAAGCTGAGTACAGATGAGATTTTACTTGCATGCACTTAACTTCCTGGAACTTAAAGGGGTTTCCTTAGGTTATTTAAGGCCTAAAAATCACATCAGAGAGCAGAGATTTTAGGGACTAAGAAAATAAAATCATAAAAACTATGGCTTGCAATCACAAAATTGTGCCTCAAGATGCTCGTATATCTTCTACTCGTATTATGCGATGTAGAGACAATCATCTACGTAGAATCCACTACTTTGTGTGTTTGAATTGTGATGTTGAGGATTTTTTTATCCTGATCAGGCGAAGTGGTTAGCATATTGTAACATGAGTAAGTAGGAAAAGGATAAGTTAGATCCTAAAGCTAAGGCAAGAATTCAAGTTAAGATGGAGCAGAGAAGACCACTAGATGCTCTTGTTTATCGTTCTGAGATGCCACCAGGGTTCGATTATGAATATGTATTGAGAAGGGAGGCTCGGTATCAGAGAAATAGGGGAAAAGGCCATTACAAAGAAGTTGAAAGGGAGGAGGCGGAAAAAGGATGGAGTATTAAGAATCTTTGCAGGGAATACTAGTGGTTTGTCAGATGCATGTTTGGTTTGAAAAGGTTGAAAGTGTTCTATATTATGTATTTTGTCTATGTTAATGTGTTATGTCGATTCTGTAAATTTTTCTTTTGTGTTTGTTCTAAGAATCTTTGTGGGAAAGGTTCTCTCTATGTAGTATATTGTCTATGTTTACGTGAATTTCTGTGAATTTTAAGATGTTTTCTAGTAATGAATTACAGTCGATATATTTGGGTTGTTCTCCGGTGGAACTGATCAGAGCCTTGGAGGTCCTAATCTGAAAAATTCATATTAAAGCTTACTCGTTCAATCCAAGCTTATTATGTTTTAATATTATTACTGGCCTAATTGAATCTATTATCCTAAGACGAAATCCATATCGGAGCAAGATATTAGGGGATATATTTAACTTAGAATGTCCTATTGACATAAAACATCTTATCTAGTTTCCAAGAAAGGAAACTAAAAACTATATCAGAAAATGCCAGTAGATCGACGACAAGATCAAAAAAGTTCAAAATGAACCAAATTTTTTTGATAAAACCATATGCCATGAAGGACCTATGAAAAACTATGCAGCAAATTTAAATATTTGTTTGGAAAGGTACCATTGGATGAAAAATTATGATCTTATGTTTGGAAAGAATGTATGATGAAATTTGAGAAAAAATGTTGATGAGAGTTTAGGCAGATGTTACAGCCAAAATAAAGAAAAAGCAAAGAGAGAAAAAACCCCAACTGAACTGTCCTTTTGAAATCAAAATAAGCAAAAATTTTAAGGTCTTCGCCAATTAGAAAAAATGGACAGTAATATCAACTGTTGCCCATCCATCGTCTCCCATTCCGTTACCCCTTCAAGCTAAGGATTAGACATAAGAGAAGCATTACTCGCTAGACATTGCAGAGAAAATTGAAGAAAAAAAATTGGAAGAAGAAAGAGCCATTAGAGGAGAGATAGAGAATCATTAAGGGTTAGATTTAATTACCAATTATATGTTTTCATGATCCAAGATTTTTGTGAATTTTTCTGATCAAATTATGGAACAAAATATTTTTTTTTCCTCTCCAAATCTCTAGCTATGGGAAGAGAATTTTATGGATTCTTAAGAGAACATTTTTATCACGAACATAACACTCGAGATAACCTATCTGTCGAGAATGATATCAGTTTCCCTCAATCAGTGAGACAACTGCAAATAAACTTCAGTCTTACCACTTCATCAATACCCCATAATTTTATACTATTATAGTAGTTCAAGTCATATCAGTTTTCCTTGTTAAATCATCAAAAAAAAATTGCCTTTTCAATTTTCCCGTTTTTATAATAAATGTCAATCAAAATAGAACCCACGTATTCATCTCAATCAAAACTCACTTTGATAGCAAACCCATGAACTTGGTAACATGTTTTACCTCTTTCAACTATGTGCAAGCTAAAAACACAATTGATTAGAAGACCAAAATTTCAAATAGACATTTTATTAAACGCTAACCGCGTTTCATATAGACAACCCGATTTTAAACTTTATTATTCCATACAAATCTCTAAAAGATTGCACTTTAATCCATGATAGTTTAACATAAGTTCATTGATATATAATGAAATTTTATAAATCCATATATTTCATGTAAAACAAGAATCCACACTTATCCTTAAAACTCTTGATCGAATACAACTTTGTTAAATAGTTTGTTAGTATTCCTGGTAATATTGAACTATTGAAAGGGGTAGTAAAAAAAATTGTTTTATAAAATATACCTAGATAAAGAATCCTATTTGCTCTTTGCAACCCGTGCGTTTTTTGTTTTTACTTTTTGTCTTCTTTTTTTCTTCTAGATCGGAAAATAAAAAGGGAAAGAAAAAGAATTAGGGAATTAATATTCCTTTAAAACAATACAAGGTAACTAGGTAACTCGTTAGTTCTTTTAACAGATTATCAATTCACTAATCATCATATATTGAGTAATCGATTTATTTATTTTTTTGTTAAAACTAAATTTAGGGCATAATGTGAATCAATCAATCAATAGTTATTATATAAAGGAGGATAATTTTTTTTTACTTGGTAACACTACATTCAATTTTACATTATTTTAAGAATTTAAAGCGCCGTGTGGCAAAACAATGTGTTTAAAATAAATGACACAATAACTTTAAAATACAGGGACACATAATTCATCTTCGTGTTTTTTGCCAAATTATAGACATGCATGTCACAAGAATCAACAATAGTTTTCAAACAATGGGTTTAAAATGAAGAGACACAACTTACACAGCAAAGTGCAACGTAACGGGTTTAAAATAAATGAACACAACTGATGTAGCAAAATATATAATGGGTTTAAAATGAAAGGACTCAACTTATATAACAATTTTTCATGTTTTTTCAAGAAAAATAATATTTATTTATTATGTGTTTATCAGATAAAACATATTTTTATAATTATTTAGTATTATTGCATATAGTAAACATATTGTGGTAATATAAAGTGATCCAAAAAGTCTTATTATTTTATAAAGTTTTACGTCGATAGGTTCACTCTTATTTAATATATTTTTTGACTTCATCTTTTTGTTCTATTATATTTTTAATCAAGATCTAATTAAATAAATAGTTGCTTAGTTGTGATAAGAAGACGGCCAAAAAAAATATCTAGTTTCTCCTGTTATTATGTAAACAGCCTTATACAGGGGCAACATCCCGAAGATTAACTTCGGGGCATCAATTTCGCAGGATCGGCCCTGCTCATCCCCACACCAAATTTGTCAAAACACTTTACTTTAATAAAACTGTAAAGAATGTAAAATGAGATGTACAAGAAAACTATATTATAAGCGTATAAACTAGCTGACACTTTGAATAATATAAGGATCATCTGTAGTTCCAAACAATCCCCCGAAACCCACAACATTCCTTAGGTCTAGAGCCCGCATTACGTCCATCAATAAAGCCAATCAGGTTTTTGTTTTACCATGGTGTTGTTTCAGCAAGCATTAAGACATTGCAAGTTCAATGAAGATATTAAGAGGTTCATCGTAACACAAAGATTATAAAAATTACTACCAACTTATCAAACATATACAATCCAAGTACAATCACTGATAGGTAACCAGCAAATTATTTGTTGAGTATCGATTTGTCTCGACTATGAGCAATCAGTGTCCAACTTTAATAATCATAACAACTCCAATTTTGCTAAGAAAGTCAAATATAGTTGAGGCGTTTCATATTCGTGTTATCAAAACTACAACTAAAATCTATATGAATCGATCTATAGACAAACACCCAGATTACATCTACAACTAAAATCAACAAGATTCAGTTTCTGAGTAAAAAAAATATGAAAATCAACGAAAC